>NC_142088.1:2938114-3089508 GCF_054644295.1 Miniopterus natalensis | reverse complement strand
CGGGAAAGGCGAGCTCATTTGTTTCATGTGGAAAACGCTACACTCGGGGAAACCTGACGTTTCTAACAATAAGCATTTAACAAACGGGCTTTTCAGTTCTGTCCAGAATCTTGCTTTCCTAGAGGAGCCAAGTGCAAACCTACCAACGGCCGTGCTTCTATTTCAAGATCCTCCCAAGACTCCTCTTTGCGCTTCGGGTAGAATGAGAAGAACCGGAAGTTCTCAACGTCTGTCTCCTCCGTGGGGACGTGTCCCCGTGGAGACAGGCCCCTGACTGTGTGCTCGGCATGTCACCTGCGGCACCTGCCACGTGCCCGGTGCTCATTAAATGCCAGCTGAGTGAATGAGCGAATCAGCCCTCCTGAGCCCACCCCCCACTCGGATAGAAAAGGCTGCCCGGTTCCCGAGGGTGCAGCAGCCCTCGGGGGCTAGAAGCCCCCATCCGGAGCTGGGGTCGGGGTGACAGGCGCTAGCACCTGCCGACGGTGCTCCGGCCTCCACTGAGCGGCCAGCGCGGGTCTCGCTACTTGTTGGGACCCTTCCTCTCCCCGCCCCCAAATCTGCTGACAGTCATACAGCTTTGGGGGATTGCTCACGCGGAAACAACTCTTATTTTTTGTTTCATTCTTTGAAAAACAAATTCCAGATTCCACTGAAAAAAGAAAATATCTCTTCCGAAAACCTTTCTAAGGGGGGCATCGGCATGAGGCAGAAGAACTGCAAGTCGCCGCGTGGCCCCCTTGTCGCTAATAAACGTTACGCAGGAGCAGCAGTGTCTCAGCAGCTGGAAACACGCTGATACCCCCGACAAGGGTTAATGACCGAGGCTTGATCACCAGGCACCTGCAAACCCTCGCAGTAAGGACCTGGCACCTCTCCCCAGCACAGGTTTCAGCAGTGGCAGCATTTTACAGGACGGGCGTGGAGGCGGCTCCCGTGGCTAAGGCGCTGGCCTGCGTTCTTAAACGCCCGGTCCGTCCGCCCGCAGCGTTCACGGTGGGGGCGAGCTCGGCGGAAACGTGCTCTGACCCCGCCTGCCGCTGGCCCGGGCAGCCCACGCTGCTGTGAGCACCCCGGAAGGTACCGCGGGTAGGGAAGGGGAGAGGCAAGGCCGGGCCGTCATTCCTTCGCTCACTGCGCTCAGCTTTGCTGTGGGGGAAAACCACACGCTCGCCGGGGTGTTTCCTCTTCACGAGAGCCTGAGCTTTTCCCGTCTGCTCTGGGCCCCTAGCGACAGCCGCCGGGAGGGAGGGACAGGGGCCCGTAAGCAGCACAGGGTGGGCCGAAGCCAAGCGGGTGCCGTGGCCCCGCTTCCCAGGCATCTCTTGTTGATGACTCCTGTCCAGATCGGGGCCATTGGCCTAGTCAGCTCCCCCCAGGGGGATGCGATGAGCACATTAAGATTCATGATCATAAAAAAACAAAAAACAAATAAAACCCACACTAAATGTAGCTGAAAATCCAACCTCTCCCATGACAACCGGGGCAACCGAATCGTGGCTCCTAATCTCCATGACCTTGAAGGCGACTATTTGGAAAAGGCGTCGTTTGAAATTTACGTTAAGGATCTTGATGGGGAGATTATTCAGGATTCTCTGGGTGGGCCTTAAATGTAATCCCAGAGGCCCCTGTAAGAGAGGGGCAGAGGGAGATGCTACTCACAGATGAGAAGGCCACTTGACCACAGACCAGAGACTGGAGCGATTGGTCACAGGCCACGGGACGCGGGCAACCCCCAGAAGCTGAAGGCGGGGAGGAACCGATCTCCCCTTGGCCCTTCAGGGGAGCACAGCCCTGCCGACGTGATTTTGGTTCAGTGAAACCGACTTCGCTCTCCGGGCCTTCAGAACTGCGAGAGCATGAACTTCTGTTTTGAGCCACCGACTTTGCGGGTAATGTGCCACGGCAGCCACAAGAAAGAAACACAACTGACTTTCTCAGCAGGGTTCTTGGGTCCCGGCAAGGGAAAGCCCCGCTGGCTAACTGCTAGGAAGGCAGCTCCAAGACGGCTACCGGAGCTCGAAGAGTCAGCGGGATTACAAGGCGGGTCTGGGCAGCTTCGAGGAGTCCGCCCTGGAGGGATAGTGTTCCAGCAGCGTGCTCTCTCCCGGAGGGGACCAGAGACTTACCTTTGGGGATATTGATTTTCTGTTGTTAAATCTCACCCACGGATATTTTTCCAGTGGTTTTAGAGACAGTGTAAAGGAGGGAGCGAAGGGGAGAGAGAGAAACACTGGTGTGAGGGAGACACATCGATGGGTTGCCTCCCCCATGCGCCCCAACCATGGCCAGGAGATCAAACCTGCAACCCAGGGACATGCCCTTGACCGGGAATCGAACCTGCAACCCTTCAGGCACTGGCCGAAGCTCTAACCATTGAGCCACTCGGGCCAGGGCTGGGATATTGATTTTAAGCTGGTTATTAAGAAACAAGACTCAGAAAGAGCCACTGAATCTTCTTTCCTGCTAAGAGATTCAGAGGGGAAAACCTACCCCAGGGAGGAGATCTTAGGAGGCTCCTAATTTAAATTGAGTGTGGTGGATGGGAGGGCCTTACGCACGGGCCTGTTCACTCGATTGCCGTCTGTGTCTCATTGCTTCTGGGATCCTGAGCAAAACCCTACCTGCCAGGCATGTTCTGTCCTTCCTCGAGTCCCTGCAAATCGCCTACTTCCTTTGACATCTCAGGCCCCTACCTCTTATTTCTCCTTTGTCCAAAAAGGCGCATATACCCAAGTTCACCACCCTGTCTTTGGAATTTTCATGCTTATGTGAATTCCCCGTGTGCACGTATGAAACTTTTGATTTTCTCCCCTGGACCTCTCTGTTAACTTGATTATTAATTCAGCAAGAAGAACTTAGAAGGCGGGAAGGGAAAAAATATAGTTTTGGCCCCCACAGTGCTTATCAGGTGTGTTCCTTGGACTGGGCACTGAGTGAAGGTCTGGACATGCCTTGCAGAAGCCTGGGGCACCCCCTCAGCCACTCGCCTCAGGTGGCGTGTTAGAGGCTGGAGAAATCCTAGGACTCGGATTTTTTTTTTTTAAATCCTCACCTGAGGATACGTTTTTATTGATCTGAGAGAGAGAAGAAGGGAAAGAGAGAGAGAGAAACGTTGATGTGAGAGAGAAACATCGATCGGTTGCCTCCTGTACGAGCCCCGACTGGGGATTGAACCTGCAACCCCGGGTGTGTGCCCTGACCGGGCATCGAACCTCCACCCTCTGGTGCCCGGGATGAGGCTGCCACCAACGGAGCCACACAGGCCAGGGCAAGACTCTGATTCTCACTGCTTCCAGTCGCCCTCCGTTGTGTTGACCGGCCTCCTTTCAGAAGCGCAAATAAGATCCTCCCAACGCTCAACCTTGACCCGCGAAGAACAGCGAGCCAGGATCTCGTGGATCCCGTAAGCCCAGCTCCCCATGTGACGCCGGCCCCGACCTGGGAGGACCTCCTTCAGCCAGGGGCTTTCAGTGCTGACCAGTTATCAGTTCAATACCTAGCCACCGCCTCCTCCCCTGGCAGGCTCGGGGTCCGCGGGCATCCAGGAGGGTGTTAGGGTTGGTGCCGCCTTCAGTGGGCTCCACCGATGACAGTCCTTTGTCTGACCTGCTTTCTCGTTTTTCTATCTCCTCCTGTCAACAAACATAAAACACAACGTTATACAAAAAAAACAAAAAAAAACCACACTTTTAAATGAAGACTCCCCGGCTGGCCTGGCTCAGCGGCTGAGCATTGACCTAGGATCCAGGAGATCGGGGTTCGATTCCCGGCCAGGGCATGTGCCTGGGGTGCGGGCTCGATCCCCAGTGGGGAACGTGCGGGAGGCAGCCGATCAATGACTCTCATCATTGATGTTTCTCTCCCTCCCTCCCTCTCTCTGAAATCAATAAAAATATATATATTTTTGAAAAATGAAGACTGGTTTTGAAAGTGTATATTCTGATGTGTCAGCCTCTAACTTATTTCATTGTAATTAGAACAGCTGCCGCCCCTGCCCCTCCCCCGAGCAAGTCGGCAGTTGGGGCGCATGAATCACCCGCCCATGGTTCATGCCGCGGGCCCGCTGCTGCAAACTAAACAAATTCTTTCCACGTTAGCCCGAGGGTTAAAAAAAGAAGCTGTGCTCTAGAGAAGAGAGATATAATTTTGAAATGAGCACTAGAAAGAACACGAAAAGGAAAGGCGACCTCCGTCGACCACGCGCTCACGGTCCTGAGTGACTTCCTTCCTTCCAGACTTCTGATGTGACAGCTTCCAAGTAGGGGCTCTCCACCGAAAGGGGGGGCTGCAGGCCAGGGGCAGGGGTGCAGGGCTCACCGAAGTGCCAAGGGCAGGAGTTCGCTGTGCCGGAGCCTTGTCAGAAAGCGAACCCTGTGATCTGCGCTGAAATGCCCCCTGGACGGGGTGGGGCGGGCTGGGCTGAGCCCCTTCCCACGCTCCATCCTTACGTTTGTCACCATTTACTGAGGCTTCGGGCAGCTGCGAAGCCACAGGATGCACAGGTGGCCCCGAACGGCTACCCTCTGACCCTCCGGACTGAGGTTAAGGGAGAGCGAAGCGAGACTGGTCCCGCCGGGGGGGGGACGGGGGGGAGGGAGAGCTGGTGGCATGGGGTCTACGGCTGCCTTGAGGGGTTCCTCTCCCCACCCAAACTCGTGCACCCTCTCAGCAAAATGAAAGCCCTGCGGAGCAGAACCGACCCCTTTGGAAGGCAACGTGGTAACTGTGGGCTCCATGCCCTTGGGGGGCTACGGCCTTGCCCCCGAGAGGTCTTCTGGCTGCCTCTGTCTCCCCACATCCCCAGAACCTCCGAGCTCAGGCCCACCTTGCCCCCCCCCCCCCCCGCTCTTCCTCCCCCGCCGAAGGGGCAGAGGCCAGCTCTCCTCCCTCCTGGGCTCTAGGCCCTTATACCCAACGCTCGGGCCTGCGCAGGGACACGTCACACAGGCGCCTGCTTCGAATCCTCTCGTGGGTTCTCTATGAGCCACAGGCAAGACCTTCAAATGCAGCGGGGAGTTTATCGGAACTCCTGTCAAGGTGACACCATTTGCAGCGATAAAAACAGCAGTGAGGAGCTGGGGAAAATTCTGCCTCGGGGATCATGAGGTGCTGGGCTGAGGAGGGTCCCCCCAGTAACACACTTGTCCTCCTGGGACCTCAGAACGGGGTCCTATTTGGAAATTGGTCTTTGCAGATGTGGTTGGTTAGGATGAGGCCATCCTGGGTTTAGGGTGGGATGACTGGTGTCCTCATAGGAAGACCATGTGAAGACTCAGAGACACACACAGAGGTCAGCACATGACAACGCAGAGGGAGACTGGAGTGACGTCTACAAGCCAAGGGACCCCAGGGATCGCTGCAGCCGCCAGGAGCTGGGAGAGGCCTGGGATCGACTCTTCTTGGATTGTCTGGGAGGAGCTGAGCCTGCGGACACTTGGTGGATTTCCAGCCCCCAGACCTGTCAGAGGATAATCTCTGTGGCTTCACGACACCCCGTTTGCAGTCACTGGTCATGTCGGCCCCAGGACACTCACGCACGGGGCCGTCAGAGTCTCTGCTGCATCCCACGGCACTGCGGATTCTTACTTGACCTCAGACCACAGCAAAGCCCACAGCCACGGGAAGGGCCACCTCGGTGGCTCTCGCTCCTGAGCATCCGCCACGCCAGGCGGGAGGCAGCGTCGTGTCCCAAGCGGCACGGCCTGGGGGCCCTGCGGTCTGAAATGCGCAACACGACGTGCTCGCGACCAGGACCACAGGCCGCAGAGACCCTTCCTCCTTAATCCCAGCAGTCCACTTAAACGTCACAATTCAAGTGGCAGCTTGAATGTTTCGTCTTTCCAACATTAGGAGGCCCTGGTCCCCACCTGCTGGAGGGAAGAGTGGCAGGGACACTACGGGGACAGCGGCAGGGCGGCCCGTTCCCGGGAGCCGCTCCCTGCCCCGGCCCCGCCATCTCTGAGACGTCCTTCCGCTGCCTGCAAGGAAACGAACTCAGGCAGCTACTGTCAGGGTCGGGCTGTAGACCCGCCTCTGCCACTAACCAGGTGGCCGTTTCTCTCTCACAAGTTTTCATCTGTAAAATAAGAACTTTGGACAAAATGCCTCCCCAGCTCCCAGCTCTCACATAATGCGTCAAGGCGGGGGTGGGTGCAGCTCAGGAGCCAGGGGTCCGTGCGGTTTGGGAACCACGCAGGGGCTCTGCGGGCTCACATCGCCCGGCATGGAAGGGTGGGCCTGTCCCTGTTCCTGACACCTGGGCAGTGCACGACCTCTCCCAGGCCCTGGTCCTTGCCTCTTTCATTTGTGGGACCAGGTGGGTGAACCTACAGCTAACGTTAGTCTGTTAGCTCCCTGTCCCACCTGCAGCCCTCCCCAGCCTCTGGTCCCTGCTCAGGCACCTCTGCAGACACAGCCTGGAGCAGTCAGACTGTGTGTGTGTGTGTGTGTGTGTGTGTGTGTGTGTGTGTCCTCCAGTGTGCAAACGAGGGGGGGCTCGGGGGTGTGTGTGAAATGCTCTTTCGGGACCTGATGAGCGGCTCTGGAAGCCGCAGCCTTCGGAGCTCCTCTGCTTAGCGGCCTGGTCCCCCTGGGAACTGATAATGAAGGTCTGGGGGTTTTTGGCTGCGGTGTCTGTGTAAGTCATTTTCCCCCATTAAAACATATCATTGTTCCTTACGTTGGCTGCCCCATTTCAAAGGTGATTAATTATTGACTCTTCTGGGTCCAGAAAGGGGGAGTCTCTGCCTCAGACAATGGGTGTGCTTGGAGACCGCAGAGGCCCGCACTCCTTTCTCTCTCCCGTTTGCTTTTCAGCCGAAGCCCCCATAGCAGCCGCCCCCCGCCGCTGAGCTAACCCAGCGGAGCCCCACTTCCCCGGCGACAGAGATAACGGCCGGGGCCTGCTTTCCGTCTCGGCCACCTAGGCCAGGGGACGGCCCAGGACGCCGGACCGAGTGCTTTTCTTTAAACCTTTTCAGAATTCCTTTGAGGCCAGGAGGGTAAACATTATTCAATCAGTTGAAGAGGCTTTGTGGGAAAGGGGCCAGGGGACAGGGAAGCCTGTTTCACTTCATTAAAAGGTCAGGAGCCCTGTGTCTTCTCCCTCCCAGGGGCTAATCCCGGAGGCCTCTCCTCTGAGTCATCAGCTCTGCCCTGTCCCTGAGCCGCAGGTGACAGCTGTGTGCCTGACACGTGGCTCACGGGACGTCAGTCGTTCCGTGAATGTAAAGCTGGTGAAGGTTTGAAAGACTCAGTGCCAAAAATATGCAAGATATCTAATTCATAATATTTTTGAATGGAACATACTGACACACGGCATGTCTGCCTTTGCTATTGGTGGGTTATCTAATGTGGGGGCTAAAAAATGTTAATACTTCTCCCCTCACCTTCTGAGTTCTTCTACCTGGGCTAATACTCAAAGTAATGGAGAAAATAAAAATTTTAATACATGCGCGTGGGGAATTTACATAAGCATAAAAATTCCAAAGAAGGGAGGCAACACTGAGTATATAAGATATTTTTGGACAAAGGAGAAGGGCCGAGGAAGGGGTATGAGATTTCAGAAGGGAGAATGGGCGGCTGAGGAGGGGAACACACCTGGCAGGGAAACCTTGCGAGTGGCTCAGGGACAGCGGGACACAGGGCCGTCTAGCTGGCAGGCCCTGTCCAAGCCCTCTGTTTACCATCCTGAATTCAGATTAAGCCTGGGCGGCCGCCTAAGGTCTCCTTCCCGAAGCAGGTTTCTCTGACCAAATCCCTTGGGCAGGAAAATGGGGAGGGGGGAGGGTCAAAGGTTCTTTCTGAGTCTTGTTGCTTAATAAACAGCTTAAAATCGATATCCCAAAGAGTAGCTTCAGGGTGGCAAAACGTTGGTCCCCTCACTAACGGGCAGACACCCTGAAATCAGATCTCCCAAAGCAGGGCAGGGGATGCCAGGCCCATGAGGTTCCGCCCGAATCCCAGGGCGTCGGGGTCAGGCTCCCCGGGAAGCTGCAGCAGAGCTTGGCTGGGGGCCCTGGGGAGCGGGGAGCAAACAGGGGGCCCCTGGCCTGATACTAACAAGCAGCTCAGGGAACCGCCATCCAGCGGCGCCCTGAGCCAGAGCGTAGGGACTTGAGTAGCTGCCCGGGACCCAGGAGCACCCAGTGGGAAAACTGGGCGGCGCTTGGGACGCGCAATCCAATGGGAAGATCTCCATTGAATCGATGGGTGACAGCAAGAGCGCGCTGGGGACTCACGTCTGGCCTGCGGTGGCCTTTTCTTCCACAAACGTGTCTGTGTCTGTGCGCAGAGCCCCCGCTGCAGACAGACGCGCCCCTCACCTGCGCGTCCCAGCTGGAGCTCCTACGCGCTCCCCTTAAAGCAACTAAAGCCAATAAAATGAGCATTTTAACAACAGGACATGCAGGGGAGATCTTGGGTTTGCGGTCAGGGTCGTTTCGTTGGCTGGGCATCTCAGCAACACGGTAGGATGTGTCCGGAAAGATGAGCATCTCTGTTTCCCTCGGGTCTCCAGGCGGAAACTCTGGGCCTGAGGACGCCGAGTGACGGGCCGGCTCCCCCCAAGCCCGGGGAGGGTGGACGGGGCAGAGCCCGAGGAGGGGCTGAATGGGCGAGTCCACTCGCGCTCGGGTCAGGGCGGCCGCTTTATGAGCGGGAAGGCTGCTCCGCGGGCGGTTCAAACATCCCGGAGAGGCCCTTACGGCCTAGTTGCTCCTGCCAGTGGGGGTCGGGAGGGGGTGGCCCTGGGAGAAAAGCCCATGTGCTGTGGGGTGGAGGGATGAAAAGCCTTCTGCCGAAATCCTTTCCTCACACCCTGACGTTAGCTTGCATTTGAAAATACAAAATTAAAAAATCTAGCACACTTGGTTTCCATCTGATAATTGTAACAGATTAACTAAAAGTCCTATTTCATAGGGTTTATACTTTTATCTTTCTAATGCATATGTACCAATCTTCTTAAATTTCTGTAGCTGGCTTTTTATCTCCCCGAGACCTGAATAGAATTGAAGGAGAAAGACCACAGTATTGCCTGATCACCCCGGGCTTCTCTCTGACAAGCCTGGGCACACTGGGCCTCATCGCCCCCGGGCCTGGTTCATTACGCTAATTGGTTTGGGGGCCGCATGTCACGAAAGTGTGGCCATAGAAGGTCCCTAGAGGGATTCTTGGCCTCTCGGCTGCATAGGCTCTCCTCTGGGGTGTCAGTCAAACAGCAACGGCATTTCCTCCCTGTGTGGGCCGTACTCAGGCTCTGGGCGCTGGCTTGTGTCACGTCCAACTTCGTCACAATACAGGGACTGGCTAGTGTGCCTGGGTGGTGCCGTCTGCCAAATATGCGTGCTTCACGTGTCCAGGACCCGGGGCCACATGCCTTCCAACTTCCTCCTTCCTTCCTCCAGCAAGTGTCCCCAAGCGGCAGTCCTGTAGGTGACTCAGCAAAACGCAGTCTCATGGGCCCTCGGCCTCCGGGCTCTAGCTTTCTTCCCTTCGTGTCACCTCAGACACCCCCACTGATGCCAAACCATGGCACTCGTGAGGGGCTGGACCACCGGCTCCGGTGACCTGCTCACTCCCCGTAGGTGATACCAACCGCGGAGGAAGCAGAATCTAATTGGCTCCTAGGAGGTGACAGTGGTGTCCACAGCAAGGTGGCGGGGCCCGGGCTGTCCTCGCGTTGGGTTGTCCTGCTAAGAGCTTGCAGGGAGGGTGGAGGTGAGATCCGAGAGTGGTTCGCCGTTGTCTTGAAATGCGCTGTGTTCTGAGCGCCCCTTGGAGAGCAGGTCCCCGCCTCCGACTGGCATCCTTCGCGCTTCATCGAGCGCCGTGCATGGGGCTGGGTGACCGGGGTGTTTAGTTCATTGCTGGCACTTGACTCAAAGTCTTAGACCAGGGGCCCAGAAGAAAGGTCTTTGGCTACTTCTTCCTGGGGGCCCTGTTCCCAGATAGACAGACAGAAGCAGAGCTGGGTGGGGACTGAGCACTTTGTTTTCAGCTGCTTGGGGACAAAGGTGCCTGTGCCAAAGGAAAGACTGGGAATTTTAATTAGAGGATTTGCAATTCAAGCCCCACATCCAAGAATGTGCGGGACTTACGAAAACTAGTCCTTCAAATCCAAATTCTCAAGGAAATTATTTGCATCAGCTTGAGGATGGATTTATCTGCTGTGGTTGATAGAATTTGCCTGAGACCCGAGCCAGGCCCTGGGCTAGGTGTCATTCAAACGCTAAGTTACAGGGCAAAGCTGTTTGGGAGATTATGGGATCAAGGCGTATGGCCCTCAACCGTCCTAAGGGGCGTTTTAACCCCTATAAAGGGTCACTTGCTCCTACTCCCCTCGAGGGGTTTTCCCCACCAGCAGCCCCGTCTGCCCATCACCTGGAAGCAGGAAGTTCTCTCCCTTTCCGAAGCCGGTGGCAAAACTTCACTGTTACTTTAGCACAAAAAGCCAACTTACACTTTTTGACTCAAAGTCAACTACTGTTCATTTCAGTTTGTAAGCCAGAGAATGTGTGTGTGTGTGTGCTCAGCTTTACTGATATATAATTTACATGGCATAACGTATTTGATATTTTCCACATACACAAGAGTATAAGTCAATGGAATTTAGTAAATTTATGAAATTGTGCAACTATCCTCACAACCCGGTTTCCGTACAAAAAAGGTTTGTCTTTTCTGTACATTTCACGTAAATGGAATCACACGGCCTGTAGATTCTGTGTCTGCTTTCACTTAGCACAATGTTTCGAGGCCCTTCCTCGTCACAGGACACGGCCCTCCTGCGTATTGCTGAACGGTGGGCGCTCCATTACACGAACGTACTACATTTTGTTGCAAAAAAAACACACAAAAAAACCCCACCAAAATATTTGACTGACAAACTGGCACTGGGACAGATGTGTTAGGAGTTCAGAAAACTTTGCGATTTGGTGCCTACTTGGCAAGTTCTTCAGATTTCGTTGGCGAGGCAGCCTTAAGACACAGGGAGCAATGAGGGGTTTTGTACATGGTGACGGATGTTAGCAGGACTTACTGTGCTGGTCATTGCGCAATATGTACAAACATCAAATCACTATATTGCACACCGAAAAAATAGTGTCACGTTGTGTGTCAAGTACAACTCAGCCCTCAGCCCCCAGCCCCCAGCCCCCAGCCCCCAGCCCTCAGCCCCCAGCCCTCGGGCCAGCCCCCAGCCCCCAGCCTCGCAGGGGCCCCCTGAGTTAACCGACCCAGGTCGTCCGCCCTGTCATCCACTCTCTGAGCCCCTACTTTCCTTCCAGACCACTCATCACAGCACAAGTCATAATTACCTTGTCTACCTGCCTCCTTTCTGCCTCAGACTTCATGGGTCTGCCCCCCTTGGCCTTTCTCCTGCCTCCAAGTCCAGGATGGTGCCTGGTCTGACTCAGCTGTTTATTGAATGCACCCAACTTGCACCTGAGACGTTCTACAAGAAAAGTGGCTGTAACGTGGAAAACGACAAGGTTGGAGTAATTGAAATTCTCAGTAAGCGAGGTGCTATCATCAGAGACAGGGTGTCGGAGAAGGGGGCTTTTCTGTGGGAAAGTGGGGGACCCTGTGTGGATATGGGGCGTCTCCGCCACCAGAAACAGCCCAAGAAAAGGGCAAGAGCAGCGAGAAGACAGGCGGGACTGAGAGGTGCTGGCAGAAGCCACAGCAGCAGGTGCACCTCAAGGGACAGGGGCAGGTGAACCCCAAGTGAGCCACAAATGAGAGAGGCAAGGACCAGGGCCTGGGAGAGGTCGTGCACTTGCCCTGGGGTCAGGAACAGGGACAAGGCCTCCTTCTCCTCCACAAGGTAAACCCGGCAGAGCCCCTGTGTGGCGTCCAAGCTGCATAGGCACTCTGGACCCCTAACTGTCCCCACCCCAGACCTTTACATATTATGTAAGAGCTGCGAGCTGGGGAGGTATTTTGTCCAAAGTTCTTATTTTGTAGATAAAAAATTGTGAGATAGAAATAGTCACCTGGTTAGTGGCAGAGGTGGGTCCATCTATAGCCTGATTCTCTGATAGAGATGGTCACCTGGTTAGTGGCAGAGGTGGGTCCATCTATAGCCTGATTCTCTGATAGAGATGGTCACTTGGTTAGTGGCAGAGGTGGGTCCATCTACAGCCTGACTCTGATAGAAATGGTCACCTGGTTAGTGGCAGAGGTGGGTCCATCTACAGCCTGACTCTCTGGTAGAAACGGTCACCTGGTTAGTGGCAGAAGTGCACCCACAGTCTGACTCCCTGCAATCTCAGCACAGTCTTCACTTCTCTTCCCATGTTTCTTACACTCTGAGTGAAAACAGCACTGTTCTGATTATGCCAAACATCTGTCTGATGTCTGTTGGATTCATTCCTCCTGGGTTTCCTAGCCATCCCCGGGGAGAGGAAGTAATGAAAACAGAATGACATGCAATTATTTCAATATTGCAGCCACGTTTTGAGAAACCCACTGAGCTGAGTGAGGACCCTAAGCTGGTCCATAAGCTATAATTAGACGTCATGCGTGAGGAGCAGGACCTTTTCTGCGTGATTGGCGCTGAGTCCAGCGCTGACAGTGAGCTAGCATCCAGGGGAGCTGGTTATCTTGGTTTTAACAAACCCCAGAGCCTGGCCTTCCCGGATTGGCTCCTCGGCAGAGTCAATGAAATGCCCGCACCTAAAAATATCTAAAACTGGTGGATGAAATATGACCGAGTTTATTTAAAATACGTAATTGATTTAACAAACAGGAAGGAGGGACCCTCGATGCTGGAAGCAGAGGGAGCCAAGACCCAGAGCAATGTCGTGTGAATCACTGTTTCAGTCACCAGGGCTGGAAGCAGGGGGTCATTAGACCCAGCAATATACCCCACAGCTAGAGCCTTTGTTGACACCCCACAAAGATAGGACTGGGGTTTGGGTGCAGAGCTGGGACAGAGACCTCTGCGTAAGGCTGAGAGTCTTGAAACTGAGAAGGACCCAAAAACCTCTACCTCCCGACGTGCCTCTGTCCAGGGCTCCAGAGGGAAACAGGGCCAGTCTGAATCTCTGTTCTTGGTGTGCTGCAGACATCTCTCAGACAAGTCTGAAACGTATAAGTTGGTCCAGCATTGATGATACCCCTGTAGCCATTCAAGATCTTGAGATAATAGAATTCTCTAAAAAGAACAAAATATTAGTGTGTTCAAGGCCATGAGAGCACTTCTTAAGAAAAACTGGAAAGTGGTAGGAAGGGTAATGAGTCATGGAAATGGAGCTAGCAGACAGATGAGAGAAACGAAAGGAGACATGAGGGATCGTTTGATTCAGGGCTGTATGAAAAATAGATCCAGTCAGGCTCTCTGGTCTTAATTTATGACTAAATATGCCTTTGGTCTTTCCGCTTTATAAAATGTTTCATTTAGAAAATTATTCAAATGTGTAACATCGTACCGGGTTGAATACTGCTCCCCCCAAATTCATGTCTACCTGGAAACTCTAGATGGGACCCTATTTGGAAATAGGGTCTTTGCAAATGTAATTAGTGGAGATGGGTCCTACCAATGAAGGTGGGCCCTCCTCCAATGGCTGGTGTCCTTATAAGACAGCCACATGAAGACACAGGGACATGGAGACACAGAGACACAGGGAAGAAGCTGTGCAAAGACAGAGGTGGAGATTGGAGTGATGTGGCTACGAGTAGAAACACAGCAGGGACCACCAGCATCCACCAGGAGCTAGGAAGAGGCGAGGAAGGTTCCTCCCTGGAAGCTCAGAGAGAACACGGCCGTGCTGACCCCTTGATTTCCAGCTTCTGGCCTTCAGAACTGTGAGAAGATATTTCTGTTTTTTGAAGCCACCCAGTTTTTGTTATGATGGTCCTATAAAACAAATACAAACGTATTTTAATACGAATTCAGAAGGAGGTAACAGAGAGGTTAGAGGAAAGGCAATCTTTGAAGAGCTTATAATGGAGAATTTTCCAGATTAGATGAAAGACAAGAATCCTCAAATTTTAGGTCACCAAATTTAGCAAATAAAAATACAAGATTCCTGGATAAACTGGAATTTTAGATAAGCAAAAAATATATACATCTGTGTGTTTAGTAGAAGCAAATCTCATGCAATATTTGGGTCTTACTTAACTGAAACTCAAATTTAACTGAGCTGCTTGTATTTTATCTGGCAATTCTGCTTTAACTGGGAATTCACAGAACATCCTGAATAAAATAAATAAAAATTAATTTATGCCTAAATGAATCACAGTGAAACTGCAGAGCACCCATAACAAAGAGAAAAATCTCAAAAACAGTCATAATATAGTAAAAACAAAGGGATGACAGCAGATTTCTCTTTAGCTACAATAGAAGCCAAAAAAATGGAATTAGATATTCAAAGGGCTAAGAAAGAACTGCCCACTTCAATAAATTAAGATAAATTATCATTCAAGAGCAAGGACAAATATAAATATTTATGACAAATGGAGAGTATTTTCCATTCACAGACCTTCATCTGAAGGGTGATTCATTGATGTGCTAAGAAGTAATGGTGAGTAGCTGAGCAAGCGGTTACATTTAAATACTGAGCGAGCCCTTAGGATGGACCCTGTCTCCGCAGTGATCTCAGCTTCTTGATATCTGTGACCACGTACGATCCCCTTCCTTTGAGTGTGGGCCGGACCTGGTGACTTGGCTTCTAATGAATAGGACTCAGCAGCAGGGATGAAATGTCACTTCCAAGGTTAGGTTATAAAAAGACCGAGGCCCCTATCTTGGCTGCTCTCTCCTTCTCAGCCTCTCTCACGTGGCTCAGGCCGGGGGAAGCAGGCTGCCCCGTGGTAGTAGCCCGACGAAGAAAGCCACTGGTATGGGTGGCGAGGAACAGGGAACAGAGCCCTCACTCTAACAGCTCGCGAGAAACTGAAAGTCTGCCAAACCAGGCGCGTGAGCTTGGGATCAGACACCGCAGTCGAGCTTTCCAATGACGGCCACCCCAGCCGACACCTCGATGGCAGCCTCATGGGAGACCGGAGGCCAGGGCCACCCAGCTAAGCTGCTCCTGGATTCCTGACCCTCAGAACCTGTGAGATAATTTTGGGATCATTTGTCATGTAGCAATAAATAATGGATACAGGGTACTATCTGTAAATAACAATAGCCAATAGCAAGAGCCAGAACTAATTGTGGAGCAACGGAAATAAGGTGTCACTGTAAAAGTACAGAACACTAATGTGGAAGACAGGAGTCAGTGCCTGGAGTTAATTTGTCCCAAGGTCCTTGTATATTCATGAGGATAGAGGCACAGATTTACTGTACAATTTGTTAAGCAAGAATGTATATTTAAGCTTTCAGCAAAACCAGTGAAGAAGTAAAAATATTAATTCCAAGTCGCGGGGGAGGGGGGCGGGCAGAAAATAAAGAAAAGCCAATTCAAGAGAAAGCCGAAAGGGAGAAAAAATAGCAGCAAAGGAAAAGCCTGGTAAATAAAAAGCACAAATAAGCTGATAGAACCCAATACAAATAAATCAGTAACCACAATAAAGATGAACAAAGACCCCTCAGTAGTGAAAAGGCGTTAAGCTCCGGAGATCAGAGAAATCCCAGCGCTTGTTGCTTCCCCCTTACGGCATCCAGGGGAACCTCTACGATCCCAGGTGCTCATGCGCTACATTGTTTCGATGAAGGAATCAGATCGGACACAATGAAGCGCTGCAGCCCACAGGAAGCTCCCAGGAGCGGAGAAGGGCTGGGGTATGGCCTCAAGAACTGGATTAGAAACTTTCTAGCTTTGTAACCTCAGGCAGCATCTTAGTTTCGCATCTGTATCACTGAGGGGACTTCTTGCCTCAACTCCTTCACTTGAAATCTGTCGCACTCATGAAGTTCTCTAAAAAAGAACAACCCATGTACACGGTCGAGACCGCAATCTGCCTGTTCATCGCCGGGAACTAAAAATTACGCTCTGATATGTTTCAGTCTCGGTTCTAGCAGTTAAACAGCACCCTGGCTGCACCAGGTTCCCTTAGAACAAGTTTTTAGTCAAATGCCACTTTTATCTCTTTGTATCACAAATCTGCAGAAACGTGCAGTACAAGGCTCCAGTTTGCTGATCTTGGGTCACTGACTCGGTTGGCCTTTGCTAATCCATCCGCAGAGCGTGCTAAACCCGCGGGCTGCGGACGAGGGGCACCTGTGAGAAGCCCGCTCACCCTCCCAGCACTCAGCTCACTTCTGTGCAGGCCCCGTCCTGCCTCTGAGGGGGGCGGGGGGCGGGGAAGAGGGGAGAGTCTCCCCCACAAACCCTGGCCTCTGAGTTTCACGTTGTGCAAAAGATAATCGGTGCCGCTGGGAACTTGATTAACTTGTTTATCCACATGCACGAGCCTCAGTACATCCCAAATTCTCTTACGCTTTTTCTTCCCTTGAATCGGCAGAGTGCCTCTGAGAGTTCACCAAGACGAACACGTTCGGCAGCTTTCCTCGCCACATAGCCTGAAGTGACCTCGGTCCCCCCACCAGCGCTCCGGTTTCATTATAAATAAGGCCGCCCTGCCTTCCGAGTCGCGTCGTGAGCAGAGGCGGCCAGTCAGTGCCTGTCCACGCGGTGGGACCCTGTTTACAGCCGGGCTGGTCTTTCTAGAAGGACATGAGGGCGGGTGAATCTCAAGTTCAGTTACTGAGTTAGGGCAGGTAGCTCAAAATTCAGATTCTCTCACATTTATGCCCAGGAACCCTTTAGTTACTAAATGTGAAGGAAAAGATGTGGCAGTTTTAGCTTCAGGACCGCTCACCCTGAGTTCCTGCGAAGTTGGAATGAGTCGCCCTAAGCGCGCTCCAGTGCCCGCTGTGCGTGCGGCGAGCTCGCCTCTTAGAACTATCTCCCAGGGCCACCGTACATACGAAACAACACACACACACATGCACCCGCACACACAATGCACACACACAAGCACACACACACGCACACGCACACAGGCACACACAGGCGCGCGAGCTTCCCTTTTCTTTGCTTTTAATCAAACTAGCTCAGAAACCCTGAATTCCTACCAGGTTTTGAAGGAAACTCTACCTTTTAGAGAACTTATGATTTGACCTTTTTTTTTCTTGAAAAAAGATTTAACCCAGTTAGTTAGGGGCATAGTCTCTAACGGCGATTTTAAATTTACAACAGCAGAAACGTAACCCCCCTGATTCATAGATGGGTGTATACGTTAGAGCTGATGGTAGGAGCTGAATTCCCTACAGTGCTCCTCTGAACTTAGAAACCAAAGTTTCCTATTTTAGAGTTGAACTCGGGGAGCAGCTCCCCCGGCTTTGGGCAGCTCTTCCCTCCAACAACCTTCCAGACGTCCCCCGCTGGCCCTGCTCTAGCTCAGACCCTGAGCAGCTGGCTCTCCAGCCTGACCGTCGGCTGTGCCCCCGGGACCAGCTCCTGGCTCTGCCCAACCTCCCAACATGAGACGGCTGCTCGGGCATTAACCAGAAGCCCAAGGGGGGCGCGAAACCTTTCTTGACGGGTCACCTGAGGCCCCTACACTCCAGCCCAAAGACTCAGAGGAGACATATCGCCCGGGGTGCAATGAAAGACGGGCTTCAGGAGGGGATGGCGGGAACAGCACCGCACAGAGAACCAACGGACGCGCAATGGGAGACGAGCGTGCAGCCAGCCCTGGCCATGGACCGGGGGTGTCCTCGGCCAGCAACCCCCGTAGCGCGTCCTGCTGAGCGCTTCCCGGGCGCCCGCATCTCCCCGAGCCGCCCCGAGCTCCTTCCACGCCTCTGCCCATTTTCAGAGGCTGCAGGCCTGACACTGTCTTGCACTGTGTTTGGCTTTCTGCCTGTAGCCTGTCCGGGCCGTCAGGGCTCTGGGGCCTGTGCCGGGTCGTCCTTCCGTCTCGGACCCCAAGGGCCGTCTCTAAGCGTGACGCCCAGCGAGAATCTTCTGTTTCTTCCATTGGACTCTCCCACCAGTTCCCCATCGGACACCTTCCTCGACCGTCTCAGACGCCCCCCTCCTGGGAGGAGCTCGGGGGGGGGGGTGGTCAGCCACTCTGACTTTTTTACAAAAGTCACACAGCCAGTGGGCCTGAGATGCCCCCGTGTCTCCCCGAGGCTGTGATTTTTACCTCCCTTAAGCTCCAGTGTGTAGGCACAATGCTCTCTGTTTGGACTGAGTTTCTAAGGCCTGCTCCTCAGAACCTGCACTTTCCGGGTCCCCAAACCATCAGGCAGCCACGTGTTCGCATTAGCACTGTCCTCTGGGGAAAATTCTTCGGCTGTGTTATTAAAATCCGCTCCTGGATGAGCAGCCCCGCAGCCTCTCCCCGCCGCCCTGATCGCTGCGCACTCCCGACGCTCCCAAAGGCCCAGGCGGGAGCCGTTCCCGGCCGGAGGCTTGCGGTGATCCTGCAGATGAAAGCCGATGGTGCCGGGGCAGGGATGGCTCTGCAGGCTCTGGGGGCATGAGCAGAACCGGCGAAAGCGAGATGCGGGACTCAGCAAACCAGACCCCGGCAAATCAGCCCTCCGGCGACCGCGGGCAGCTCTCCTGGGCCAGTCCCGCCGAGGGTCACCCTGCTGCTCCAGGGGTCGAGCACACGGGACCTTTAACCTTTGGTTGCGCTCTTCAAAGATGCCACCTGCAAAGGAACGATGGCTGATGTGGCAGTGAGTGACATGAACTGTGTGTGTCCCACACTTGCAGGACAATGGGGTTCCCCGGGGCACTGGCCGACACCCTTCCCTTTCTGCACCACCAACAAGGACCCACCATAGTCCTGGGGGTCCTCACTGCAGTCACGAGGGGGACCAGGCGGGATGGAGCCATAGCTTCCCTGAGGACCCGAGTGATGTCTTCTAAAGATCCCTGAGCAGCCTCAGAGGGAAACCGTGAGAAACAAACATCAAAAAGGCCCCTAAAAATAAATAAGTAAATAAATAAATTAAATAAATAAATAAATAAATAAATTTAAAAACAAACCAACCAAAAAATAGCCCCTGTTCCCAGGCCCCAGCCCAGACCAGCTGCCGGGACCTGTTAATCTGAACATTTCAGAAGCATCTGGAGTCCCTTTGAGCCAGAGTTTGGGGACATGGAGATGTGGCACCTTCTCACCAACGTTTCCACACTGGCAGCTCCCAGACTTTATAAAACTCTTTATTCCATGCAGAGCAGACCAGAGACCGTGGCCTGAAGCCAGGCCCTGATTTCCCAGCTGGTCGCCGGCACAGGCCTGTCCCAAGAGTGCACAGGCCCGGCTGGAGGGACCAAAGCCCCCACTCTGGATGTCTGCCCTCCCCAGGAGCCGAGGGAACCCCAACTCTGCCTGCGGCCCTTTTAGTCCCAGCGTCTGGCCCTCCTGGTGGGAGGTTTACTTCTGCTTCCCCTCCCCCCTCCCTCCTATGTGTTCACTCCCCCACCCACACAGCTGTTTGGTGGCCAACACGGAGAATGAATGTGTGTCCTGGGCCCCAGGTCACCGAGAGGAGCAGTGGCAATCCTGGTCTCCAGCTGCTCCAGGAGGGACAGGCTCAGGGGCCACAGCTCTGACTCCGAGTGATGGCCTCTGTTGTTAACGGAATGAGCCAAGGCCAAGTGCGCATAGAAACTATGATGCTGTTGGGAAGGGCTGGGGTCAGGCAGACGCAGGGGCTGTCCTTGGAGCTCTGGGGGGGACATAGTCACGATGGTTCTCAGCTCCGCCTGAGTGCAGTGACGTAGGGAAAGTGCGCACCCTTTGCCGAGCTGTGAGAAAGGCCCGGAGGATACAGAGACAAAAGATGGGCCACAGGCTAGAGGGGGAGAGAGACACAGGGGGAGAGTGTCTGTGAGAGGCGGTCAGGGCCCCGTGGGTACCCCAGGGGACTGCACTGAGGGGCTGCCCTGGCTCTTCCCCTAAGGGGGCATTGCTTCAGGAAAGGCCGCCGCCCATCAGTCACCCTGGCTCCTGAGCCCTGGAGCCCATTCCTGCGTCCACAGTAGATGTGGAAGAAACTCCTATTAAATACGGCATTTACCTGAGACGGTTAAAAATGAAGTGGGAGAGAACGTGCATCCTTTCATCTTTTACTGTGAATTTTTAACTCCTAGATTCTAAGTGTCCTCAGACTTATTGGAACATAGATTCTGCACACGGCTCTCCAGACAGATCAGCTGTGGACGTGAGCCTGGGGGGTTGGCTGTAACACAGCCTCGGTGGAAAATGGCGAAAACCAGTCCGTCGGGTCGGACTGTTCCCTCGCTCGGCTCAGCAAGCTGCGGGTAGGCACTTGCCCCAGTAGGTGAGTGTTGATCGCACTCCCAGCAGGAATCAGGACACATAACCAAGGGCCGAAAGGTCGAGGAGCCCCGCGCCACGCTCGGCGACAGAAATGACTCGGGTTGCCCCTGAGGGTACGCTCGCTTGGTTTCAACACTGGAGGGCAAGCAGGGCCGCCCCGCAGGTCTGTCCGAATCCAAGGTCGTGTGGTGACAGATTCAGCACAAGTGGAGAGCCTGACAGGTGGGTCTCCGAGACTCTGCGGGAGCACTGAGCCGTAGGGATGGAGGGTCCCTCGGGCTGCTCCAGTTCTTTTTTGCAACTTTAAAACGGAATATATACGTCTTGTTGGTCTTAGAGTGGACAGTTCAGTGGTTTTTCGTATATCCACACAGCTGTGTAACCATTATATTTATCTAATTCCAAACCATTCCCATCACCCTAATGACTGACCCCCATACCCACTGGCGGTCACTCCCCATGCCCCACCCCGCCTCTGCCAACCGCTGATCTGCTTTCTGTCTTTATGGGTCTGCTTGTTTGGGGGACATCCCATAGGAACAGAACCATATGATATGGGCCTTTTGTGTCTGGCTCCTTTCACTTAGCACAATGTTTACAAGCGTCACCTACGCTGTGGTGAGTCAGTGCTGCACCCAGCGTATTCCAGGGACTCTGGTTTGCATGCTTTCCTGGCTGACCTGTCCCTCCTTCCTCCCACTGAGAACCACTGTCTTAGAGAGACCAGAGTGACGTTGCTCAGGCCGAGGCTTTCTGGGGCCCCAGCGCGGTGCAAAGCCAGTGTCTGGCAGCTCCGGAGGGACGATTGGCTTCGACACGAGTTCAGGGATCAGGGAAAGACCCAGGCTCCTTCCCTATTTCCCTTCTGCCACCTTCGGCGTACGGGCTGGCTTCTCCTCATGGTGTCGGAATGGCTGCAGCCACTCCAGGCATCACATCTTTATCCACTGAAATTCAGAGAAGCAAAGGAGAGTTTTATGGTCCTGTGTCTAATTGTAAAAAAGTAAGAAAAAATTTCCTAAGCCCATCCATTTACTCCTCTCCAAGACAGCAGCCTTCCGAGGACAAGAACCGCGTTATATGTCTTCCTGGGACCTGTGCCTACTGGAGTGTCCCCAGTGTAATGGGTGTCACAGTTGCTGGTGGGTAACGATTTTAACGGCGACTTTTTGCGTGATGAATGCGGCCCCCGCACCCTTCCCCCGCATAGCCGTGCGGAATGCCATCTACGCAGTAATGGGTTCAAACACGCGTTGGTGAAAGAAGCGGAGCAACTGCCATTACTTACCACGATGGCTTTTAAATTGTCCATCGAAACTGTTTTTATGAGATGCAGGCAGTTGAAATTAATTGCACAGGGAGCTGGAGTTGCAGGAAATGGAAGGATCTCGGGTTCCCCATCAGAAGAAGGCAGGTTCTGCCCACGGCAGGAATAAAGAGGGTTATTTTCCCCCAGTCGCCTACTGGAGACGTCCGCCAGGGCTCTGTGTCCCCCCCAGACTGGCGCAGGGAGAGGCGTTTTCCTTTGCTACGTCTGTGGCTCACCCTCTGTGGGTCGGGGGTGTTCTCCTGAGTGGGGGGGAAGGGGGAGCGGGAGGCCTCAGGGCTGGCCCGCGGCTAGAGGAGGAGCTGGTCATGCCCGCAAACGAGCGAGAGAGGGCCGCACGGGGAGAAGGGCACCGCCCACGCGGGACACGCAGCCTTTCGGGGGTGCAGCCTGCCTGGCTGGTTGCACGGTCCCTTCTCAGCCGCGATCTCGCTTTATCCCTGGGTTCCCCGGAGGGACAGGCAGGCAGGGACTGTCAGCCTCTGCGGAGACGAGGCATCTGGGTGGAAAAAGGTCACATGGCTCAGTCAAGATCATCCCCCAAGCAAGAGGCACGCCGACCCCCCCCCCCCCCCAGTGCCACCTCCTGGGGTGTACAAATGCCCCGTGCCAGAGAGGCATTGCCCCAAGCGTCCGGTCCCTTGAAGAGAAAATCGGAAATAATTAAGGACAGAGGCTGGCGCAGAGGGACTGAGCTTCTAGGCGCCGGGATGCATTCTCGGGGAGGGTTTGGGCCCTGCACTGATCATAGCTCCCCCGAGGCCTGACGCCTCCGCCAGGTCAGCGCAGGAAGAGGACAGAGGCTGTGAGGCCGGCTTGGGGTCAGGCTGTCAGGGAGCTGAGTTCTGGGGGGGGGGGGGAGGCGGCCCCATGTCAGGGGGTGGCCCTGCCTGAGGGCCATACAGCCTGCACCCCTTCCCCTGGATCCTGAGCCCCAGCTCCTTCCTCCGCAGGGCCTCCCTCTCCGCGAGCTGCAGGCCGCGGGTGCTCCCAGCTCAGCCTCTGGGTCTCAGGGACCTGGGGCTGCCCCGGCTGCACCCTGACAGTGACGGACCTCAGGGGAGGTGATCTCGTCTTCTCTCCTCAGTCTCCTCACCTGCCCAGGCGCAGGGAGTAATTGATTATCTGTTTGATTAGTGGCTTGGTCCCTTGGGAGGAAAAGAGACCAAGCAGATAAAGCGCTCAGCCTGGTGCCGGGCACGTACTAAGCGCTCAGTAAGGGTTCGCAGCGGCTATTATCATATAATCCAGGACCAAGTCGGAGCAGAAATCCGTGGAGCTGTACTTAACATGACTGTGCTAATTTTAAAAACGTTTTTAATTGGTTTTTAGAGAGGGGGGAGAGGGAGAGAGAGAAACATCAATGATCAGAGTCATTGATCGGCTGCCTCCTGCACACCCCCTACTAGGGATCGAGCCCAAAACCCGGGCATGTGCCCTGACTCGGAGTCAAACCAGCAGCCCTTGGGTGCACGGGACGACGCCCAGCCAACTGAGCCACACCAGCCAGGGTGACTGTTCGTTTTAATTACTACATCCCTGCCCTCTTAAACTCGTGCTATAACTCTGCATGCTGTTTGGGTTTTCTTTCATGCAGGCCCGTAACGCCCCGAGAACGCACTCGCCGTGACGCTCATTAGCAGGAGGCAAGGCCCAGAGTGGCCCGTCGGGTCCTCCCGTTCCAAGAAAACCAGCTCACGCTCTGCAGACTTGGGGCGAGGGTGGGGGGTGAAACCACAGAGCTCTGCCTTTCTCAATTCTCATCTCGGTGGAGACGCACATGCCGCCCTCTCAGAAACCCTCCTGTGCAACTTCTCTCGGAAACGGCAGCAGCCGCACTCGATCAGAGGTCGTGCAGATCAAATGCAAGGGGCGCCCCAGGGTCCGTGCAAAGTCTGCTTCGTGAGGTGTCAGCTGAGCCAGGGGAGCCAGAGAAGCCGCGTTGGGGAGGGGTGACCATGGATAAGCATCAATTTGAGGACAGGGATGCCTTCATAGCGACCGAGATGGTGAATTTGGTCCCTGGCGGGCAAATGCCACATTGTGGGCACCCGTGTGGGTGCCGAGGAGGGAAGTGAGAGGTTAGCTGGACAGGCGAGAGCCGTGACGTCAGGGAGGGTCAGGCCCCGGGCCAAGTTCCTTCCTCACTCTCTTTATGTCAGGCCTGTTGTCTCCTGCTCTTGGCACAGCCCTTGTCCTTCCTTGGTGCCACCCAACTGTGACATCGGAACAGTCTCTGATGTTGGTAACAGGACTGTTCCAAGAGCACGGGCTCGGGAGACCCACGCGGCCACGGTCCAGCAGAGATTTGGAAATGAGGAGCTAAGCCCCGGGCAAGCTCAGGGGTGGGGGACACACAGCGATGGCTTCGCACGAAAATTAGCTTCCTCAGCTGTTGGAGGTCAGAGCAGCGGGGCCACTTGGGGTCACTTTCCTGGAAAACGTAAACTGAACAATATGGTCCAATATCAAGCATCGCCCGGCCCCTCAAGGACTGAGCTGTAAAGCCCACGTGAAACCAAGGTTGCACCAAAAAACAAGGGTTTTGGTCTTTGCTTCTTTTGAGTCCTAGTGCTGTTCCTCAGAAGGAGCTGCGGCGGGTTTTCTAAATGGCTTTTAAGCATTTTTAAGGGTTCGGTTCTTAGAAATGGCATCTGTCCCCTTCCGACGTCATCTGACTCTTAAACATTTGCTTCTACAGGGACGTATGTGAAAGATGTAGCTCATCTTTTAAGAAAAAAAATCACCATGTTTGATTAATGTGTGAACGTTTCCACATCCTACAGTCATTGTAATGGTTCATCTCACAACAGGGATCGTAAAAAATAATATTATTTTGTGTTTTTCATATTAACCAAAATATTCAATGGGAAACAATCATTTGTAGAATGTCCATTTTAAAGTTTACAACCCAAACTGACATGAATTAAGTTGTTCAACCAGTATTTACTGAGCATGTGCCCTAGACACCAGCTATCAAAGACCTGCTCACTGTGGAGAGGCTCACAGCCCAGCGAGACGGGCTGTCTGAGGACTGAGGGATTGAGCCTGGAGACCTCAGTTTAGTGCCTAGTTTGGCCCCTCACAGCTCCAGACGAGAAGACCACCCGCCCGGGGCGGTCAGATTCGAGGGCTGCGTGTGTGACTCCACCCTGGCCTGGGCCTGGGCCTGGAGTCGGCAGCCAGGTGTTAGCGGGATGACACCGGGCATGAAGGAAGGAACATTGCAGGGACCTCCTTCAAAGGCCCTAGTGAGGGTAAGTCGTCACTCGTTCTGCGTATTGTCAGCAGCCCGTAATGACCAACGCTAAAAGCCGCTGAGCGCCTGCCCCGCGCCAGGCCCTTGACGAGCTCGTCCCGTTCATTATTGTTCCAGCCTCCCAACCGCCATGATTCCGTTTTACATTCGGGGAAACTGAGGCTCAAGGCTTCAGCAAAATCAGGGGAGCCTGAGCTAGGCATCGACCCTGAGGTTCCGTTGCGTCTCGCCAGGCCCTCGTTCTTCAGGAGCGGGCCCTTCCCCAGGGGCGCGGACGGAGCACCCTGGGCCCACCACTCCTGCTGTCCGCAGGACTCGAGCCCGGAGTCCTGGGGGCTCAGGAGCAGCACCCAAGCCAGCTATCAGCAGGGAGGCAGCGGCGACCCCGAGCAGCTTCGCAGCGACTAGCGGGGTCATGTCAGCACATCGCTGTCCCCAATTTTACATAATCAGATAATTTTGAAGAAATGAACAGTGATGACCTTTTCGGTAACTGAGAGGCTGGGCCTGGGCAGGTGTTGAGGCCATTTTCCTAAGGGTTTTGAGGACCACTGGCAGGCAGCAGAAGGGGGGTGGGCACCTCCCAACCCACCTCTCCGGGTGGGACAGACGCCCAAACCAAACAAGCAGAGACGATGGGTTCAGCCCCAGAGACCGCCCGGGCCCCGTCCCTCCACCCGGCAAAGACGGCCTAGAGAACTGAGAGCAGAAACCAGCCACAGACAAGCTCCCTGAGCGTTTGCTTGTATAAATAATTTATTTCTGTTCACAGCATCATATAGGCATATAAAAGGGAGCGGGAACAGGAGGGGAGGGTGATCGAGACAGAACTGTAGCAGTAGAAACGAAAACAAACCAGGAGACACAGTCCCAACCCCAGGACAGAGGGTGGGTGAAGGGAATTGTCCTGCGGCACGGCCGGCCCCCCCGGGTCTGTGAGGGAACACCCTGAAAGCTCCCACGGGGAGGCCCACTTCCTCTGTGTGGCACCCACTCCTTCACCCAAGGGCGGGAGGCACCCTAAACCACCGACCACGTTGGAGGGGACCCCTGCGGGCTGACCGCTCCAAGGGGATGTGGTCTGTTTGCTTGGAGATAAAATGGGATATTTATTAGGTTGAACGTTACAGAAATCAACTGAGACTCTTAAGTATTAGTTGAGACACCACAGGGTTTTACTTTACTACACAATTACTAACAGCTGACTGCACCCTTTAAGCATCGATAATGCAAAAAAGAAAAAAAAAGAAAAAGACCCCAAAATCATTTCGCATCATTTGTAAAGCACGGCAGGACCTGAACAGTGATCATGAGCCTAAGAATCGTGAGCACGAGAAGGTTCCAGTATTTGGCATCTGCAATGTCACAAAATAAACGTATTATTCTCTCAATAGTGTGGAGCTACCAAAATGTCAAAGTGCTTAAGAAATTGTTGCGTGTGAAGAAAATAAAGAAGATGGATTTTTTTTTTAATAATTCTATACAGAATCCTCAGACGATGGGACCAGCCCACGTAGAGATGGGTGACGATGCTGTCGATGTGTAAACGGAGACCTCGCGGGCCTTGCAACACTGCTTAGCTATACTTTCTCTACTGAGTTTCTACAAAAACGACCACCACCGGAGGGGTGCCAAATACACCGACAAGAGAGAGAGGCGGATGGGCTGCTAGGCTCCTTCCTTCAGAATATCTCAGGACAATGGGCATGGACTTATCCTCTGAGTAACCCGCAGCTCCAGCATGACCGTACCCGATGTCTATAGGCCCCCCTTTGTAAATTAATTTATAACAGTGGGGGGGGGGAGGGATGTAATTCTACCTGTGAACATGGATTCGAAGGAGAAATAAAAATCAAACGGTAAGCTTAGGTTTCCCTTCCGATACTGTGTTTCGGGGTAAATGACAGCTTTTGCCAACCAAGACGCAGTCCTGATTATATAGGATTTCTTTAAATTTCATTATTAAAAATATCTATTCTTTCACTTTATCTTCCAAAGCCTCTTTCAAGTACACGGTCTAGTGCAGGAGCACAGGTGACCATGACGTCACACGCTTGCGTTTCTCCTCGAGCCCCCCACCCCCCCCCCCCCCCGCCCCCACCCCCCGCGGTGGTTTGCATTCGCTGCGCAGGCCGGTTCCCACAAGGATGAACCTCACCCCGGGACTTCTCCTGCTCTTAAATCCATGCAACCAGGGCAGCTTCTGCAACAAGGTGGGGTTTTAATTTTTTTGGTGCGTGACATGAAATACGCTAATGAGGCATTTTTAATAAATACCCAAGCCAGATAGGCCACAAAGAACCCGATTAGAAATCTGAACGTGTCTCCACGTGCAGCAGAAACGGATATGAAAGGGCAGAGCAGCGTCTTTTTCCCCCCGAGGGTGACTATTTCTAAGGTAAGTATTCATTTGCAGAATTTTTTTTTTTTTTTTAACATGTCTGAAAACCAAAACCCATCATCAAGCTAAGGTATCATGAGACATCCCCTGCAAAAAACCAAATTGCCATTCCGCACACATCTGCAGCTGTGCGCGCACACGCCGATCAGCAGGCGGAGAGAACTTCAGGCTCCACGCTCACGGGTCTGGCTATTTGTGCCAATGACACGGTGCGAGGGAGGCCCCTGCGTCCACACACACCGCCACCCAGCACCGCCATCCGGAGCCTTACCCTTTACACACCCTTAGCTGTCCTGCAAACAGTAAATGCATCATTGGCCACCACCTCCAACAGTTTTATTTTTTTATTTTTTTATTGGTCTCTTTGTGTGATCATGACCCACACATGGACAGGGTCCAAGCCATCTGGATGACGTCTGATTCCAGGCAGAAAAGCAGTTCTCAACAAAACTGGTTCCGTAGCCACCACAAATCACCAGGAGAGGGGCATCTTCTGGGCCATTTCCCCAGCCAAGGCCGGGTGCAGTGCCCCACGACCCAGGAGGGCGGGGGGGGGGGGCTGTATATTGTTCCAGGCAGTCCCCCCCCCCCAAATAGCCGGAACCACCACCTCGTTCTGGCCCAGAGCAGGACAAATGAAATTTCAACAGGGGCCTGCCCTGTGACATAAAATTTATCCAGCTTCCACCGCCCGTGGATGCCAGGAAGGGCTGCGCTCCCCCAGCACCTCCCGCTGCCAACAGGCCCCCACACCCGGGACTCCCGCCCAGGGCGCTGGGCCTCGCATACCTCAGGTGACTCCCAGGTGAGGGCGGGGCAGCCTGAACTTCTGGCCCTGCTGGAGTCAGGAAGAAACCGCTTTTGTGTCTGAGATCTGAGCCTCCACCGGGGCCGGGAGGGCGGGCGGCCGGCAGCGGGCGCAGGTCCGCTCCCCAGGGCGCCCTCCCGCCCCGCCGGGGAGCTCCGGCTGCAGACAAAAGGTCCCTGCGCCGGGGGTGCGCGCAGGTGGCGAGGGCGCGCTGGCCGGTCAGCCCGCACCCCCGGGGGAGGTCACCAGTCCCGCAGCGGGGCGCAGGGACGCGGGTTCAAAAATTG
The DNA here is from genome assembly GCF_054644295.1 of Miniopterus natalensis. Lineage (NCBI taxonomy): Eukaryota > Metazoa > Chordata > Mammalia > Chiroptera > Miniopteridae > Miniopterus > Miniopterus natalensis. The sequence continues at coordinate 3,061,170 of NC_142088.1, read as the reverse complement.
GAAGCATCGCTTTGGTTCGCTGTCTTTGTTCGCGGGCGCGGGTTCTCGCACATCCATCCATCCATCCGTCCGTGCGTCCGTGCGTCCGTCCCTCCCTCCGTGCCCGGCGCGCCCGCGCGCTCCCGGCGCACTACCGCTTCTTCCTCTGCTTGAGGGACTTCCTGCGCTTCAGGATCATCTCGTAGAGCTTGTCCATGCCCTCGGTGAGGCCCTCGCCGATGATGGCGCAGGCCGGCTGGACGTGGTAGGTGGTGGCCGGGATCAGCTCGTGCAGCGCCAGCTGCTTCTCGATCTCGGCCACCGGCAGCGACTTGGGCAGGTCCTGCTTGTTGGCGATGACCAGCAGCGGCGTGCCCTGGTTCTCGGCGAACTTGGTCACCTTGTGCAGCTCCGTCTTGGCCTCCTCCAGCCGGTCCACGTCCACCGAGTCCACCACGTAGATGATGCCGTCGGTGCAGCGGCTGTAGGACTTCCACAGCGGCCGCAGCTTCTCCTGGCCGCCCACGTCCCAGAAGTGGCAGCTGATGCCCTTGGCCGAGCCGTTGCTCAGCTTGATCTTCTCCGTGTTGAAGCCGATGGTGGGCACGGTGTTCACGAACTCGTTGAACTTGAGCCGGTAGAGCACCGTGGTCTTGCCGGCCGAGTCCAAGCCGAGCATGACTATGTGCAGGGACTGGAAGGCCGAGATGTTGGAGGAGAGGTTGCCCATGGCTCCGCGCTGCGGCGCCGGGCGCTGCGGCTGCGGCGGGAGGGCGCCGCCCCCCGGCCGCCACGGGCCCCTCCTGCCGCCCGCCGCCCCGGGGCGCGCGGCTCCGCGCGCTCAGACGCCCCGGCGCCCCGGCCCGCGCCGGCCCGGCATCGCGTCCCTCCCGCGGGCTTTTGTCTCCAGCGCGGCCGCCTCTGCGGCCGGGACGCGGGATGCTCGCGCCCGGAGCGCTCCTGGGCCCCGCCCGGCTCCCGCGCCCCTCGGCGCTGGCGGCTCCGGCCCCGCTCCTGCTGCCGCTGCCGGGCGCCGCGGAGGCGCAGGCGGGCGCGGGTTCCCCTGGCGTCGCTGCCGCCTCTGTCCCCGCAGTCCCCGCGCCGCCGCCGCGCCACCGCCAGCCTGCAGCCGCGGGAGGGCCCGGCCCCGCCCCCGCCCCGCCCCCGCCCCGCCCCCGCCCCGCCCACAGCCCAGCAGACTCCGCCCAGGCCCCGCCCACACCCCGACTCCGCCCAGACCGCGCCCAGGCCACGCCCACATCCCGGCGACTCCGCCCCGGCCCCGCCCCGTCGCGGCCCCGGGTGGGGCGCGGACCTCCCCGCCCGCCCGCCGTTTTCGCGCCCTCGGGAGCGCGGGGAATCGCCCTCGGGGTCCCCGCCCGCGCCGGACAATGGGCCCCGAGCTGCCTCCCGCCCAGGCCGCCGGCGCGTCTCGTAAAAATAGCTCCGGGCCCCCGGCTCCCCGAGCTCCCCGAGCTCCCCGCCCCCCAGCCCGGCCGCGGGCCTCGGGGAGCGGGCTGGGGGTCCCGGCTCTGCGCCGGATCCGGAGCCAGGCGGCCGGGGAGCGCCCGGGGGCGGGGTGCGAGTGCCCCCTGGGGAGTGAGGGCGGAGGGGTGAGGTCCCCAGGCGCCCAGGAGAAGGGGAGCGGGGCGCTGGCTGCAGTGACCACCAGCCTGCACCCCGAGCCGCCCCGGTACCCCGCCCGGGCGCCCCCCCTCAGACGCCCTTTGTCGTGTCCCCGGCCGGGGCTAGCTTTCCTGCCCGAGCTCCGGCCCCCCCCCCCCCCGAGGCCCCCGCCGCCCTGGAGGCCGCGGTCTGTGCCCGGAGGCCCAGCTTTTCCCGGCTCGTGGCAGCGACGGGTGCAGGGGTCCAGCGTTTGCGCCCTCGGCTGTGATGGGGAGCTGGGGGGGGTAGGACCTTTGCTCTCCGAGGACTCTGGGGCTCTCCATTCCCGCACAGCCCCTTTGGCGCCTTGTTTTGTTCCCACCAACCATGTGACACCCCAGGTCAAACCTCAGCATCTCAGGGGGCTCCCTCTGGCACCCTGCTTTGAGAACTGAGAAGCCCCTGCCCACAGGTGAACCACTCTTCCTGCACCTGGGGATTTAGACTCAGTTGGGGGCTGAAACAAAGTTCGTCCCTAGTTGGGGGTCCATGGCGCCCCCCAGAGGTTAGGAACAGCGGTGTGGGTCCCCGGTTTCCATGTCCCCTCCTCCAACCCAGAGGCTTTTCCCCGGGTGGTAAGCACCTAACGAACAAACGCTCACTCCCTCTGTATGCAGAGGACACAGGACATCATGGGAAACACAGGCCCGCTGGAGGGGCGGTGGTCACATCTGTCCAATTCCCGCTTAGGAGCAGGGTCAAGGGGGACAGAAATGAAAGCAATTGTCATTTAGGAGTAAAACCCCAAACTTCACAGGCACGCTTTCCTTTACCACCATCCTTCCACAGGCTAGGATAAGACGCATGGTTTCGTTGGTGCTGAAACACGTGAGGAGGCCACGTCTGCACAAAGCAGGACAAGCCGTCCTGTCTCTGGAATTCCTGTGGTGGCAGCTGCCACGGCAGCCGTGTGGCCTCCAGAGTGGGACCAGGGACTGGGAAATGGATGTCGGGCTGGAAACGGCCTTGAGGATTACTCCGTGATACCCACCAGACGAGGAAACCTCTTCGCCAAGGTGGAGCCCGGGTGCCCTGAGCCCAGGGGTGTTGGTGCACAGGGCTGAGGGCCTCCCTGCTCTCTCTTGCTCCACCCACACACTATTTTAATTTAATGGGAAATGAAGTTGTAAGCAACCTGAATTCAGTGGCAAAAGTCAGGAATTCAACTCAAATTGAATTGCACAAAAAAATGAAAATACATCCGCTGACATAATTGAAAGGGTCATGTGATTCAGGCATGGCTGGATCCAGGAGCTCAAAAGAAGTTTAGAGCAGGTGCCTCTTCGTTTCTTCTCTGTTTCACTCTGTATCCAATTCTTTTTCCCACTGGCTTCCTTGGACTCACATCCTCTGTTTACCATCCTGGAGGGAAAAAGTTGTACCTCTTTCCCATTAACTGTGACGAAAGCCTGGAGGACACATCCCTTTGGCCTTTCTGGTCAGCCCCTGAATCAGGCATTACTGTCCAGAAGGATGGAACACACTGGTAGGTGTGGCCCAGGGGCTCAAATGGGGAGGGGTGGCTCCCAAACAAGAACCGAGCATCTGTTCCCAAAGAGCAAACGGCAGTGAGCAAGCTGGGAGAGACGGCGGTGTAATTTATAACGCGGTTATTTTGGTTACTGGGAACCCTGGGAAGGCAGAATTTTGTGTTTTTGGAGTGATTTTTCTCGCCCTCTTGAAGGCCTGTCCCATAGGCAGCTTCTCTCCTTCCTCTGTGCCCAGGCAGGGCCTCAGCTGGGTGTCAGCCCGAGACGGGACTTTGACTAGTAGCCCGGACCCTGGGCATCTGGAAAGACACAGATCAGACGAACCCTTTGCCCCGGCTCCCACAAATGATCTTAATAGAGGACCCCTCTCCCGCACTTGCCTCCATCCCCTGTCAGGCCTCGCTTTTTATTTTAAGGGTAGTAGGAGGGAAGTATTTTAAGTAAAATACCCAATGTGTTTTCTTGGTGCCAGCAGTAGTTTTGACGGCAGCCCCCACATTTTGCGCCCACCCCCCGCGGTGGAGTGTAGCGATCAAAGGGGGCTGTCTGTCGTCCGGCAGAAAGAGCAGAGTCACAGACTTCGCCAGAGCCTCCCGGCACAGGGCCTTCAACAGCCACTCACCGTAATTGAACGGCAACCACTCGGCCTTCTAATTCCACTCACCGGGTGATAAGTTGATTTTATGGTTGATAATTTAACTTCTTTCCCATAAAAATGTCATTCGGCTCAGTCAGCTTGAGAATGTGGATGGCAATTGAGAAACGCGAGTGATGGGAAGGAAACCACCTGTGCACCTCTGTCAGAAACGCGGCCCGCGCAGGACCTGCCTCTAGGTGGACGGGCCTAGCATCGCGGCTGACGGGCTGGGCTATGTCGACGCTGGGTGGGAGCCGTGCGTTTTCCACCACATTCTAGCCACGTGGCAGCACCCAGCTCCCCATTTCTCAAGCGTCCCATCTGTAAAATGTATCTCACACGTGCTGGTTGTAAATGACATAATGCGTGTAAAGTGTTTAGCATGGTGCCTGGCACATAGTAAGTGCTCAATAAACTTTGGCTTCGGTAACTGCAAAGAAACCACTTGGATAACCCGGTACGCAGTCCTCCGAGTGGCGATGCCCCCTCCCACTTGGCACGCATTCCGCTGAGTGGAAAATATCGACCACGTGTGCTGCTGTCCATTTTAATTCATCAGAAGATGTTTCTCAAAGAAATACGTGCACCGTGCCTTGCCCAAGAGGAATTTCGCTTCCAGCAGCAGCCATGTGTCAGGCCCTCCCCCTTTTCTTCTGCATCAGGATGGCTTGACACCCAGAAAAGAGCTCAGTTAGTTCAAGTTAAACAGAATGCAATAACTTGGCAGTAATTTTGAAATTGGATCCTGAAATACTATCTTTTTTTTCCCTTTAAGGGCTTAGAAATAAAGCGTGCCGCCTATGAAAGTGACTTTCGAGCGGGTCCAGCTAGCAGAGCAATGTCTTCCGTCGTCATGATGTTTGCGTTAGGCGGGCTATAAGAGGCACAGGTGAGCACCCCACCCATAGGCGAGCTGGCATCAGAACACAGATCAGGGCCTGGGCGGGCGTGTCCACCCGCACGCAGGACAGGGTTGGGATTATTTGCGGTTTCTGATTGGCTCCCCGGGTCCAGGTTGGCCGCCCCTGTGCTCAGCTGTGACAATGCTGGAGTGCCCTCTACCGAGCTCCTTGTATAATAGGTGAAGGCCTCCGCGGGGGTAAATTTGCCCATTGCCTAGTAAATGTTCTGTCCCTATGATTGAACGGATGAATGGATAAGCGACTCCGTGACCCGGTTCTCTAGCTGGAGCTGGGGGACCTGTTCTCTTCGAGCCCCACTTGTTAAGCTGAGAAAGTGCCTCTGCTGGGACTCGGAGCTTGGGGACGTCGACTCTCCGATGCAGGCTTAGGTCTTGTCTGCAAGGCCCTTGCAGAGCCCGAGGGGCGATTGCCCGGAGGGGTAAGCAGAAGCCTGGCAGAGACCCAGGGGTTTGACCAGGAAAGCAGTTCAGAGAATCGCAAGCTGATGGAAGAGAGGGACTCAGCACCCGGGAAACCCAGCTGAGGTTGGAGATGGGAAGGAGTCCGTTTTTACTTCTTGTTCAGTGCGCAGGCGGGGCAGCCGGAAATGGAGGTGGGCCCGGGCCTCGGGAATAAAGGAGGTCCCCTGGAGAGAGAGCAGTGAGGCCTGAGGCAGCCGGGCCGGGGGCTCAGGGTGGAAATTCTTTGGCTGGTGGGAGCATTTCCTTAACGAAGGCCCCACCCAAAGCCCCAGAAGTCTTGGGGTCTCCATCAGCCGGCAGTCTCTGAATTCCAGGTGAAATGCCAGCCCCAGGCTACACTCGGAAGGGGCCGAAAGATGCTGGTTCCCGGGGGAGTTTTGGGGGGGGCGGGCCGGTAGATTTGGCTGGAGACGGATATGAATCTGTGATGCTGGTGGCCTTTCACTTTACTTGAGTGACCCACAGACTGGAATAGAGAAGATCCACCACTCTGTTGTGCACTCACATTGATTTTAATAAAAACCAACCAAACAAAAACCCCCAAACAGTTCAGAGTGCCTTATTTTTAATTTTTTTGTGAAGCAACAAGACCAAGACCATTCAGGCTCTCGCTTCTCCCACCCACCACTGCTAGGGTCATTTTGTAGTTGTCGTTTGATTCTGGTTAAAAATTTTCTTAAAAAGCGCTAAAATATTTTCTTTCTCATTTAAGTCTTCATTTATCAATTGTCCATCTCGACTACAGGCCCGCGGTAGGTGTGACACTTTAGAAGTCATTATCTTTCCTATTGACATTATTTCCAGATGAGATTCTCGTACAAGATTATTTGCATCCCCTCCTTAAAGCTTAAACGTCATCTCCTGAGTGAACGTCGATCCGGGACGTCGAGAACTTGGGTTTACCGAAACGACCACACAATTCCCTGCCGGCGCCAGCACCCTTTCAGGGGCAGGAGGAAGGGCTTGGGATGTGGAAGTTATTTCGGATTCCTCCAATAATTCAATCACCGCAATTGAGTTTCTACTACAAGCTGCAGTGAAAAAAGGGGGAGAGAAAGGATAATTAGAACCGATTAGAGCTCTGCTCCCTGCTCCGAGGATTCAACGGAAGCGGAGCCCCTTGGCCCCTCCGCCCTCCTGCGCAGGTCACCTGGGCGCCTATCAGTTTCATTTAATTAAAACCTCCGTGGCTGGACCGAGGGAGAGAGAGGGACACAACTGGGCTTTTGTGCCTCTTTCCAGCCCCGTGGGCTCCTCCCTGTGGTGGAGGAGGCAGGGTGTGTGCCAGCCCCCATTTCTCCACCGTGTGGGGGCCCTCGGAAGACTCTGCCCCCTGACCCAGCAGCCGGCGCCTGGCGGAGCTCCCCCCTCCGTGAAGACGGCTCTTTGGCTCGTCTATGTAACCTGACTTTTTCCCATCTATCATAGAAAATCCCTTCGACTTCCTTGCTCCCGCCCCCTCTGATCTCCTCCGTCTGCTTCCCGAAGGTCATTCATAGGCGACCAAAGGAAAAATCCAAAGGCCCTTCGCTTCCCTTCTTACCTGGCCTTTCAGTGGACTCTGTGGGTGGCTCCATCCTTAGCGTGTTTCCCTAAGAAAACCAACCGGCCGGTTGGCAGTGCTTCCCTCGCCCTTCGCGGCTCCGTGGCGGCCTGCGGGGCAGGCGACCCTCAGGCTGAGGACTGCCTGGGACCGTTAGCGTAGGCGGGGGGGCATTAATAAGGAGGGGGAGCACAGGGAACTAGACGTTACCAAGCTCAATCAAGCAGGGAGTATAAGCCTGTTTAACCAGGAGGCAACAGCTTCACACACTCCAGGGGTTCACAGCACTGCCCCCCAAAAGGGGTCAACACCCTTCCCCTCGCCCACGTTGGGAGCAGCCCGCCCCCCAGTATAGGGTGTTCAGGGGAGCAGGGGGAGGTCAGCACGTGCGCAGGGGAAGCCAAGATGGCACAGGGGAGATGCTCCTACCAGGTGTGCCCAATAGGTGCCAGCTGGAGCCCACACGGGCCTGTCAGTCGAGCCTGGGGAACGAATAGATTGGTGGATCCGGCAGAAGCCCGGAAAGCTTGGGAAGTTGATTGGTTAGTTTCGAAGGAGGGCCTGGTCCGTCGCAAGCCTGAGATGATACAGTCCCAGTGACGGGCCTGCTCCTGCGCTGGGGGTTCTCTCTCCGTGCACCCGCGTGGCCTTAGCCGCCCCGTGGGCAGGCGGACTCCAAGCGCAGGCTCGCGGCGGGCCCCAGCCTGAGTGCACCCCGAGAACAAGCTGAGCCGGCCGGAGGGCGACGGAGGCCGGCCCGGCTAAGCTTTAACGTGGACTCAGCTTTGGCGTGGCGCGAAAGGTCCGCGCGCTGGCCCTGCTTCCGGGCCGACGGAGGCAAGGCTGGGCTCTCCCCGCGGAGGGGCAGGTGGAGACAGGGCACTGGAAACTAGGGGAATTCCTTTGATTTTTGTATCTGGCGCCGCAAATAAATCTCCTCCCGGACTTCACCCTCCCTGGTGGGTCTCCTTGCGACACCACAAGGATCCACTTCCACCGGCAACAGGATGGCCATGGCGTTCAGAGGTACGTCACCCACCGGGACCCCCAAATGCACAGGCGCAACACGGCTCCCCTCCCGGCCCCATCTCGACCACTAGACTTGGTCTCGTTAGCCGTCGGTCCACAGAACGTTGGTGGCCCCTGTGGTTGGTTGTCTCCTCTCATCTCCCAGCGGTGAACCCGTCCCCCTCGCATGGTTTCTCACTCTCACTGCCAAGGGCAGCTGGGCACTGCGTTCACTGGCGGCTTTCCTAGGGCACCCATACCGGGAGCTGCAGCCTTCCCACGGTGCCACTGGGCACCCACTGGACATCGGGAGACGGGGCCTCTGAGCTGCAGTCCCCACATCCGGCCAGCCCACATGTGCTCCCCGCGTCCCACGTTCTCCCCCGTCCCCTGAGTCAGACCAACAGCTGCCGGTCGAATCTCCTTTGACCCAGACGCAGCCCTGGGTCCTCTGATTTGTGACGGGCCGGTGCAGGCCCGAGAAGCCAGGGGTGCGAGACGGTCGCTCCCCCTGCCTCCCGGCCTGTTCCGGCTCAGGAGGGAAAGACAGCGAAACAAAAGTAAAGAAATGAGAATAAACTTGATTTCTGTGCTGGGAGAAGCTCATGATCTCTTACTGAATTCGAGCTTATTTATCTAGAGTTTCTTAACTTGGTTTCTAGCCTGCTGCTCACGGCGGTGTCTTCGCGGTGATTTTGTCTGGCGCAAAGCGGGCAAAGAACTGCATGAAAACACCCTGGGGTTCTTCCTGGTCAAGGAATTAAATTCAGATACCGCGGTCCCTCGGTTTTTGAATGTGATCCGCTCCGGGAAACCCCTCGAGTTCCGAAACGTTCGAAAACCGAGGGGTCCACAGCCGAGAGCCGAGCCCGGACCTTGCCCTGAGCGGGAGCCGTGCAGCGTGTTCGACTTCTGAGGCCTGTTCGTAAACCGAAATGCTCGTCAGCGGAGACGCGGGAAAACCGAGGCCTAATGTATAAAAATGAAGCCTGGCCCTGGCTGGTTTGGGCCAGCAGACCGAAGGGCTGTGGGTTCGATGCCGCCGCTCAAGGGCACGTCCCCGAGTTGCGGGTTCGCTCCTCACCCCCGGTCGAGTTGTGTGCAGGAGGCAGCCAGTCCATGGGTCTCCCGTCGACGTTTCTCTCCCTCTGTCTCTTCCTCTCTGTTCCATGCTCTCTATAAAATCGATGGAAAAAATATCCTCGTGTGGGGATTAACAAAAACACGCACAAAATTACGCCTAGACTTTGGGGCAGAGCAATGATTAGAGAAACCAGGATTAAAATCATATGTAGCTCTAGGGCCAGAGAGGTGGCTGCAGACAGGAGTCTTCCATGAGAAGTTGTTTGCACTGGCCGGGAGTCAGAATGCCCATCTGTAGCAAAATTATTAGATAATCTAAGAGTCTTCCATGTGGCAAAACACTTCAGAGGTGTTAAAAGGAAGGAGATGAACCTGTGTGTTGTAGTGGCTAAGCTCACCCAGAGATTGATAAGTAAAAAAAGGTTTAGTGCACAAATATGCCCATCTCGAAAAACTGTTGTTTGTCTCTCTGTTTCTCTCTCTCTCTGTCTCTCTCAATATATATATATGTATGTATATATAAATACGTGTGTGTGTTTGAATGTGTATGTTAGATAGACATGTAGATATGATATAAATGGAGATTTTCTAAAAAGAAACACAAGGACACACGAAACTGTTGGCAGTGGTTATCTCTGGACAATGGGACTGAGGATGTGGAATGGAAAAGAGACAAGTTTCCTTGTATGTCTCCTGCACTGTTAGAATTTGCTTTCCATGTGCACGAAAATATCATTTTCATAATAACAAAGAAAGTCTAAAGCCCCGCTTAGCTAATGAATGCATGCAGAGAAAGAAAAAAAAAAATGCCTGCATACACATGCAGATTTAAAAGCCCCGAATCCTGCACTGCCTTCTAGGAAGAATTAAAATAAACATAACAAACGTCCTGAGAGTGAATTACCCACCAGCAAATGGCAAATATCCATAAAGAAGTGGTTCCTGTCTGGAGGCCTGTCAGCAGCCTGCGAGCATGAGGGAGACGGGCTGGGGAGCCTTCCCGGGGCCGGGAGACGGGCTGGGGAGCCTTCCCGGGGCCGGGAGACGAGCGGTCGGTTTCCTCCAGCTGCTGCTCTGCTGCCTGGGGGTCAGGCCCACAGGGTTAAACCGCACGTTAGCGTTTAGAGGCGCTTTCCCGCCTCCCGGGCAGGTGGAAGTGGGCGAGGTCCCCTCTTCAGAGGCCTTTGACCTTCCAGGAAGGTGTGTGCTGCCAACTTCCCAAGTTCTTTGCAGGTTTTCGGGGATTCTCCCCAGGGCCGGCCCTGAAAATGAAGCAACGGACTGCCATGCCCGCGGTGCCCACAGTGCCCGCGGTGCCGAGGCCATCCCGCGCCCTTACCTGCACTTTTACAGTTCTCTCTGCTGCGTGCGTGCCTGCAGATGGCTTTCATAGCGACACTTAATCTGCACGGCATTCACACCGCGTCGCAGGGAAGCGGCCTCCCGGCGGCGTCTCGGTGGGTAGGGATGAAACGGACTTTCCGCAGGGTTTCTCACGCTTTTTGTGCTCGCGTGCTCAGCACGAAGCTCGGTGAGGGTGGCGAGGCGCCAGCGGAGGAAGAGGCGCCCGAGCTGGTGTCGTGGATCCCGGGCAGCCGGGCACCCGGGCAGGGCTCCTGTGGGCGAAGGGCGCTTTCACTCGGAGAGGGAGCATGTGACTTCTGCATCAAAGCTCAGCACCCAGGACATACGTGTTCTCCGTGTTGCAAACGTGTCACACCAGTGGAAACTCGTCTCCCCTTCAAACCTCAACGTCCCTTGTAGAAGTAGCATTTTCCTGAAAAGCATCACCCTTCCAGGCATCTTTATAATGTTTTAATGTTTCTATTGATTTCAGAGAGAGAGGGAGAGGGAGGGAGAGAAACATCCATGACGAGAGTCACTCACTGGCTGCCTCCTGAGCGCCCCCTGCTGGGGATCGAGGAGCCCGCAACCCGCGCATGTGCCCCGACCGGGAATCGAACCCGCTCTCTCCTGGATCCTGGGCCGACCTCAGCCGCTGAGCCACGCCGGCCGGGCCAGACCATTTTTAATTCTGACGTCTCAATGGAATTGGATGAGGGCCTGAATGTACAGAATAAAACACTGTCACTCACGGAGCAGTCGAGCCTGGCCGGGGTCATTGCCCCTGGTACTGATCATCTCCGCTCATGTCAGTTTGACCTTTGCCCTCTGCACCATCATTTCAGTAAACTCCTTACTTTTAATTCCTTTTCAGGGCGCTGTAGAGACCCAAGCTGAAGAACTCAGCCAGCAAGTTTGATTTCTCCCGGACCTGTCCCCTCTCGTCCTCCCTCCTTCCCCCGGCAGCCCTCAGTCTACCGCAACCTGCCGGGCCCCTCCGCGCCCTCTGAACCTGCCCCACAGGTCACCCCTGATCGCAGCCCACAGTGAATGTCTTTCAGTCCTTACCCTACTTGTGCCCGAGGCTCCTGACCACACCCTTTTGCTTTGCCAAGGCCCCCCAGCTTTGGCTTTCCTTGCATTCCCTTGCAGCCCTGCTCCCAGCTCTCTGGTGCCTCAGAGGCTCCCCGACAGGGTCCTTCCGTCTGCCCACGAACCGGGTCCTGCTTGCTGGGCCCTCTGATGGGCCCTCTTCCCGCAGCACGCGGGCCCTCGAAGGACGGGCTCTGCTCTGCGAATTCTTCTTCCCCCCAGACCTCATCGCGCCCCAGACGTCTGCCTCTCCTGTGCCCTGTGCCTCGGTTTCCTCAGCCATAACGTCGGCCTAGTCATCCCGTCCGCCTCACGCGCCCCTCGAGAGTCCCATGGATTCATCAGCCCAGCGGGAGCGGAGAGGAGCGCCGGCCCGCCCGCCCCGGGAAGCTCTGCTGTCGTTACCGGCGTCCAAAAATATCCCCGGCCGCTCCTCTAGCTTCTTGCCTCAGACAGTTCCTGGCATCCAATCTGTTTCCTTCCTACCAAACAGATTGCAAACTTTTTCAAAAAATAGAAATGAATGAAGAGACTGTAGTGGTTTAGGGAGGAAAGGAGAGAAAGGAGCCTCTGACCGGCACAGAGACGGGCAGAGAGGAGCAGAGGCGAGGGGACGCGGGCCGGGAGGGGACAGCGCCCGAGGACCGCCGCAGCCGCCGGAGAGAAGCGCCTGGGGGGTGCACGGTTCCTCCCGAGGGGCCCCAGGAGCCTGGCGGGAGACGCCTTCGGTTACGCTCCCTACGCAGCTGATGCGCTAACTAACGGCCTCTCAGGCTCGCAGTTAACCCGGCTCACCTGCTGGGCGCTAATGCCCAGAGGGCAAGGCCCCTCCGGCAGCCTCTGTGCCCGGCCCCTGCTCCGAGCCGGGGGGATGGAGGCCCCGGGATGTGGAGCTGGGGAGGAACCTGGTGGGAGAAGGTATTTTGTAGGTGGCTGGGGGGTGGACAATCTATGTCTTCAGGGCCTCCCATCTCCACAACAAACGGGGGCACTGTTGTTAGGACGGCAGGGGAGGAAGAGTGTGGCGGCCACCACCGTCACAGGCAAGGAAAACGTGTCCCCAGATGTGCACATGATTTTCAGCCTCCCCGGGAGACTGGCCAAGGGGTCCCGGATGCTGGAGGGCTTCTGATGGTGGGGAAGGACCCGGATTTCTGAGTTTCGGGTGTTTCTTCCAGCCACCGGCGCTCTGGGGGTGCTTTACAAATAGCTGTGAAAGAAAGGGGAAAGGACCGAAGGTGACAGAATTTAATCAGAGCAGAACAGCAAAGAATCGAGAAACGAAGCGAGGAGGGAGGGGAAGGGGACACACAGACGTCCCTTGCAAAATGGATTTCTTGTACAAAGAAATTGTTTTCTCTACGAGATCAGGCGCTGAGAATTGAGCTTCCCGGCACTGTTGCTATGAGGTTGCCAAGCACGGAGAAGCATCCTGGGGAAGGGCCCCTGGGTCAGGAGTGGAGAGACTGCGCCCGCCCTGCGGGTGGTGTGAGCCTGTGTCCCGGGGCACCCTCTGGGCCGAGCCCTGCTGCAAGCCCGTACCTGGGACCTCTCCTGCTCTGTGCGCCCCACCCGGGGGCGTGATGTGCGAGGCTGCCCACCGGACGCGTGCATTTCTGTCCTCTTGGCTCCTCACCCCCAGAGAGGGACCCCTGGGTTCACTCCCACCCAGCCCAGCTCCTGAAGAGCAGCCTCGGACCCTCACCGACTTGAGATGTTGATACGATGAGAGGGCGTCAACCTCCCCTTGAGGGGGCAGCCCCAGTTCCCGGGCCGAGAGGGGTCTCTGCTTGTGCTGGGCAGAGCCCGTGCGTGGGTCCCAGGGGTGGGGGGACCCCTGGGCATCTCCTTCCCCGGCGCCAGGCTGCCTGCTGCTGACCAGCTGTGGCTCTGAGCCCAGCAGGGGCCCTAAGAGGAAGGTCAAGGAGGCAGGCGAGGCCCTGAGGTCCAGCCCCTCTGAACGTGGACGGTTCACAGTCGCTCAAGCAGGAGGACAGCGAACCAGGAGGCCCGGGAACCCCAGGCTGGGGAGCTGCGGGAGGAGTTTGTCAGGAGCTTCGACCGTGGGGGCACTGGGCTCCCTGAGTGACAGTCAGCAGGCGGGCAGAGGGGCACACGCGGCCTCCCTCCTGCCTCCGGGGCCTGGGGGGCTGGGACCTCCTTCCTCGGGCCCTCTGACTTGGGCTTGTGTCCGAAACAGTGTTAACTGGACGGCTCTCGGCGCTTGGCCACATGCGGAGCTCCCCCGACCGCGGTCTCTCGCGGGCGTCCTTTCTGCCTCCGCGTCAGTTACTCCGGTGACATCACCCTCTGTTTTCTTGTTTCCCAATAATTATCTTTAAATTTTTCGTTACAGCTGACATACGACGCCATGTTAGTTTCAGGCATCCAGCGTGGTGACTAGACGTTTGTGCGCCCTACGAAGCCACCCCCCCGAGGAGCCCCGTGCCCGGCCGTCCAGGATTGTGCCTCGGCGCCCTGTGAAGCCACCCCCCCAGGAGCCCCGTGCCCGGCCGTCCAGGATTGTGCCTCGGCGCCCTGTGCTGTGCCTCTCGGCCCCGGCGCGGTCTGTTTAACTGGCACCTGGTACTTCTCGATTCCTCCCCTTTTCACCCATCTCCCCAGAGCTGTCTGTTTTATTTTAATTTCTTTTTAACCTTTTTATTGATTTTAGAGAGAGAGAGAAGGGAGAGAGAGACAGCGATCGGCTGCCTCCCATACAGGCTCCAAGCGGGAACCGCACCTGCAGCCTTTGGGCGCGCAGGCCGGGGCTCCAACCCGCTGGGCCACCCGGCCGGGCAGGGCTGTCTGTCTTCTCGAGGGGCCCCCAGGTAACCCAGAGTGAGTCATGCCTGTGCCCCGTGACCAGACGGCCTAACACACCCTCCAGACTTAGTGGAGAAAAGGAGACGGCTGTTTTCACACGACGCAGGGACAGGAGGGTGCCCTGAGCCTCCTTCCCGTAAACCGCCCGCGGCAGAGCCCCCGGAGGAACTCTCCCGGGTGTGGCTGTGCTGCTGTGACTTGACTTAGGGCTTTCGCGCCTGTGTTTGCGAATGTGATGAGCGCAGGGTTTCCTTTCCCGAATTCCCTTAGGAAGCACCTGGGGCCGGGATGGTGCTGGCTCCGAAAAACGCACCGGCCTCCGCGAGGAGCACAGGGCCTCCCGCCGGCAGCGAGGGAAGTTTCAAAAATAGACCACGGTGCCCCACACTGGCTGGGAAGGACACATTTTTTAAAAATGTTAACTCCTTTCCAATTAATTCTTAGGTTTCATGCAGCTCCCACCATCCCATTGGAATTACGTTCTAGAATTTGCTAAGATATCTGTAAAAGCTCACCCGGAAGAACAGACGCGCGTGATAACTTTGTTACCTAGGGATTTAAGGTGTGTCTTCTAAACAGTGCGGGATATAGATTTACTCTGTTTTTCGTAAATGATTCCTTTGTTGAACCATTGTTACCGATGTCACCTGGCATGAAAAACGGTCACGGTGGTCGGGGAATGTGCCTGAGAGCCCTGCTTCTGGGAGCCGGCGAGGCTCCTTGCAGCGAGCTCACAGCTGTTTCCTACGCGGGCCGCCCTGGGATCTTTGCAGGTAGAGTGTGAGACGGGGCTACGCGGGCGCTTTCCTTTACTGCTCACGGTTTCAGATCCACCGCATCTTTATGTGCAGTATTTATTCTACTTGTTCCACCACAAAGCCGCAGTCCTGTGTGAAAAGCTTCACCGCAGCCCCGGCTCCCCTCACACTGGCCTTATTTCTGAAAATCTCTGCTCCGTGTATTACGACTCATCCGGCGTAAAGATCCGCCGTCGGGGAGCGGGGCAGAGGTTCCGGCGCAGGGCCGAGCCGCTCAGGAGGCCAGCACCGGGACGGTGGTCCTGCCGTTGGCGAAGGAACGACTGGGGAGTCGTTCATGTGTGTTCCGGGGAAAGGGGTGTCTTTACCCTTCATGCCCACATGAACTCCAGCCCTGGCCGGCGTGGCTCACTGGCCGAGCGTCATCCCATGAACCAGGAGGTCGCCAGTTCGGTTCCCGGTCGGGGCACAAGCCCAGGTTGGGGCTCGATCCCCGGGGGGGGGGGGCGCAGGAGGCAGCCGATCGATGTTTTTTTCTCTCTCTCTCTCCCTTTCCCTTCCTCTCTCTCTCTCTTGAGTCAGTAAAAAATATATAATATATAAAAATATATAATATCAAATATCTCTTTCAGAAAAATAAATAAATAAATTCCAGATGCCTCAAAGATCTAAGTGTACAATATTAAAACCTAGAATTATGAGAAGGAAGCAGGGATTCTGTCTTCATAGCCTTGGCATGAAGCTCTTTCTGAGCGAGACACAAACCCAAAGGACGTAACGGAATAGATGAATGCATTTCACTTTCTTTTAAAAAAAAATCTGGCAAAATATTTTCAAGTCAAGAGCTGAATGACACACCGAGGGGAAAGCTGCGACATAGATATGAGAGCCAGGTAATCAATTGTCTGCAGGAACACAAGGGCGGGGAGGAGAAAAAAATCTATGACCATGAGCCTCATTTATGCGGAAACCTTGATATGAAATGATATCTTTCGACCTGTTTAATGCTTTCCCCCCGAATCCCTCCTGGCCTCTTTTTGAACATTTCTATTTCTGCTTCCTCTTCATTCACGTTTGCCAAATATTTCTTTGCCATATTTCTAACCTTCCTGAGTCATTTTATTTTTAGATGTGCCTTGTAAGCTAGAACACCTTTAGATTAAAAAATGAGCCTGGGCTCGCCCCTTGGGGAGGAACGTAACTCACGCTCACTACCTGCAGCTCGGCCGGGACCAGCCCCATCCGGGCAGCACCTGCATCTTTTTGCCCTTTCAAGAAATTTTGTTTGGTGTTCGTTTTAATTTTCTTTTGCAATGTAAACGAAGCTTTGCCTACTTCAATACCCGACAGGAGCTTAAAGGTTCACGTTGTCCTTTAAATTCTACCAGGTGTAAGTGTCACGATTTACCAAACTAGTTCTAAACGCTGACCCAACTAATCGCCAACGTCCGCCCAAAACTCTGTGTTGTTGTTTTTTTCATTTTTCCTGTTTTCTGCTTATTTTTTCACTTTCTCTTTTCATGTTTGTTGCCAGAGCCTGGGGTGGGGAGTCCCGAGTCGGGGTCCAGCCGGGGCTCGGGACAGAGGCAAGGGGAGGAAGCCATGTGTTTGGGGAGCTGCCCGCAAGCCTCCCATTAATACGGCCCGCGCATGGTGGCCCTCTCTGGGCATTTTTCATCTCTCTCCAGTTTTCTGGGGCTCAGACGCCCCAAGGTCACCGCGGCCCCTGACACGGAAACACTTCGGCCCCCAGGGCCCCCCGGGAATGCTGGTGCGGGGTTGGCGGGCCTCAGATGCTGCTGTACCCCAGGATGGAAACCTCTTTAGGTTTTGAGTATATTTGAAAGGTCTTTGAAAAGAGGTGAAACGAGCATGTCTTCACTGCACTAGAACTTTCTAGAATTCCTTCCGCAGAGGTTTGCCGGCGGGGGTGGCCGGGATGGGGGAAGGGAAGCAGTGTGAAAACCTGCGCCCGTGGGCAGCGTCCTGGCGCCTCCCCACCCGGCTCTCAGGCCCTCCTGCCTCCTGGCGCATCCCTCACCCCCTTTCCCGTGGTCACTCGGGGACCTGGGCTTCCCTAGGGGGACTCTCCCCGCTGGCACCTGTCCGGCAGGACAGCTTTCAGCCCTGCTGGCCTCAGCTCAGACTCCGAGGCTGTGTCCGGGGGGGACAGTAACTTGGATCTGGGACACACAGGCGACGGGTTAGAGGCGGCTGCTGAGCAGTAAGCAGCCCGGGGGCCCGTCCAGACACCAGCTCTAATATGTCAGGACGTGGTCTCAGGGCCGGTGACGAACAGAAGCGTCCTAAAGACCCTCGTGTTCCTCCCGAGGCCACAGCTCTGCAGACACCTGCTGGAGCCTTAAAACATCCATGGTGTTTCCTTCGGTGCTGGGGGATGGCCAGCCAGCCTCCCCTCTTCTGAAAGACAGAGGGAGGGAGCGAGGGACGGAGGGAGGGAGGGAGGGACGGAGGGAGGGGACCACGGAAGACACAGGCGGGTGCAGATCCCTCTGCAGCCGCAGGAACGTGTGGATCCTGCAGGTTCTAGAATTTGGCCGAGCCCCGCGGGAGATTGTTTGCCGGTCAGGGAAGGGGGTAGAAGCGTCTCCGTGGCCTCACCACCTAACCTCCGGGGCGCTTGCGTGGAGGCCGCTCACCCCATTCCCAGCCCCGCGTTGCCATGACAACGGAGCAGGCCGGTTTGGCGGGTGAGGAAGGAAGATGGTCCCTGATGCCACCGGCTGCTCCGGTGAGATCTGTCACAGGGCCAGGCACAGGCTGCCGGGAGCCGGGAGTGCGTGGGCTGAGCAGGTTGGCGGCCAGGCCGGCGGCCGGCAGGGGCACTGGCGGGCATGAGAGCGTGTGTGTGGCCTCAGGGTGGCTTTTCAAAGGAAGTCTCCAGAAAGGAAAATTCCCATCGCGCCCTGCACCTCAGGAGACCTATCTTCTGCGCGTCTGCTTTCCCCATGAGCCAGGACGTCGTGGTTTTCTTTCATAGGCAGCTCAGTAGCAAATGCTTGTGGAAAGGGAATGTCCTTAAATACGCTAACAGGCTGGTGTGGGAAAGAATGAAAAGCTGCACTTCTGGCTGGTGTGGCTCAGTTGTTGGGCGTCGTCCTGGGCACTGAAAGGTCAGGGCACATGCCTGGGTTACAGGCTCCATCCCTGGCAGGGGGCTTGCCGGAGACAGCCGATGGATGTTCCGCTCTCACATCGATGTTTCTCTCTCTCTCTCCCTTTCCCTTCCTCTCTCTCTCAAAATCAATTAAAAATCTTTAAAAAAATAATAAAATAAAACAAAATATTATGAACATATTAACTGTAAACATAAAAGCTTCCTTGGCCACCCTTGGCCACTACACTCCAGCCCATCTGTCCCCAGTCCATATTTGCCCCTAGCTCCACAAATATGTGCTGATAAATCATGTATAACAATGAAAGCTATGGCCCCTGGTGGCCCTGGGATCATTCAAATAAGGCAGATTTCACGGTCTGCAGAGCTAAGGGGATTTCACTGACCAATGGCCCCTGGATGGCCTATGACTTTGCTCTCAAGGTGGACATTCTGAGGACACCTACCAAAGATCCCTTCCCCTTGGAAAAATTCATAAAACTCCTCTGGTTTCAGCCCCTTCACCCTGACAACAGAGGCACCATCAGAGTGCGGTCAGCGGGGACTGGACCTGCCTCTGCAGTCGGGACCCTGTGCCTCCCACACTTGCGCATTCCCAGGCCCTGAGCACAGAAGCGCCGCGGGTTTACCAGGTGTCTCGGTCCGGTGGGCTCCCCGGGGCCCTCCCACACCCAGCAGCAGCAGAAGAAACAGGCATTCAGATGACACAGGTTCTACTTATCAGCTGGGGGAGCTGCAGGCTCCGCTTCCTGAGACAGGGAGGGAGGATTCCGACCAGCACAGAGGGTTCTCCAGGACAGATGAGAAAATAGAGGGTGACAGAGCCTGTGACTCACCTAACACGGTGTGGCAGACGACTGGGACACTGCCTAATCCAGGAAGAGCTTTGATCTGAATCTGCTGCCCAGAAGGGCCATCTGGAGTTGGATGGAAGCCAACTGCCACAAAATGTCTTATCAATTTTGTTCTGCACCCGGGAGGCCTCCGCGACCTTCAGCTTAGAGCGCCTGAGATGTCCATAGATCACTCCTATCCCCCTAACCGTGTCAGGCCTCCCAGCAGGGGCAGTGCCGGGAATATTTTCCACAGCCAGGGTATGCTCAGGGCCATGAGTTTGGTCCACAGATAATTGGCAAGAAATGCAAATTAGGTGCCAATTCATAAGGTTTAGGAAATTTCCATTTAAATTGCTAATCAAGCTGGATCCACTCGCCAACGGAGAAATCAACATGTGCATAAGTTATTAGGAAAACTGCAGAGCTCTGGGGTGGACAAGGCGTCAGCAGCCAGTGAACGGAGCACAGAGAGAGGCCGCAAAGTCTCGATGCAGGTAACCTCCCCCCAAACTGTCCAGGCACGTTCTGGTGGAGCTCTCTAGAGAGCCTCTGGGCCAGGGCTTCTCAGCGCATTTCTCAGAACAAACATGTTCCCTGAGATGTTATTAACTTGTGCTGCAGACACACACGCACACGGCGAATACGGGGGAACAGCATCCTGGACCCCCTCCAGGAGATACACACTGCTACCTGCCAGCTGCTGAGACGTCCTGGGAGCAGAAACATGCTCACCTTGGTTGATTTAATGCAGCATCTCCAGGACGCAACAGGCCTAAGAGGGCTCGTTTTGGGGGGACGCCTAGTCCCATCTCGGGACTCGCACATTCGGAAGCCCGGCTCTCACCAGCTGCGGGTTTGCCACCACCGATTTCATTGCTTACCCTTTCTTGGGGAGACTACTCCCACACCAGTAAGTGAGGTGACAAATCACAGCTGCTCCTCTTTCAGCCGATGCCCCACTCCAAATAAACAACCGCTCCCCAAGCGTCCTATCTGTTCTGTGTGTTTATGTCTAAACAACCCCCCCCACACACACACCATTAGGTTAAAAAACGGAGGATCGGTGTCAAACCCCCTTAATAATTGCACCGAGTAGACAGCAAACATCATCTCTTCCCTGCTCCCCAACCTGCAATGGCTCCCCAGTACCTAGTAAATGACCTCATCCTTCTGGACCTCAAAGCCTCCTCTACGCTGAGCCCCCGAGCCTGTCCCTCCTCTTCTCCGACCACGACCACGCTTCAGTCGGATTCTGCTTCTCACTGTCCCCTCAACAAATCCGGTGAGATTGTTATAGGGCCAGAAACAGGCTGTCGGAGTGGGACTGAGCAGGTTGGAGGGCAGCCAGGCCAGCCGGCCAGCAGGCGGCACTGGCGGGCGTGTGTGTGCGTGTGCGTGTGTGTGTGTACGTGTGTGTGTGTGTGTGTGCGTGTGCGTGTGCGTGTGCGTGTGCGTGTGTGTGTGTGTGTGTGTGTGTGGCCTCAAGGTGGCTTTTCAAAGGAAGTCTCAGAAAGGAAAATTCCCATTGCGCCCCACACCTAAGGAGACCTATCTTCTGCGAGTCTGCTTTCCCCATGCGTCAGAATGTAATGACTTTCTTTCTTTTTTTTTTTTTTTACTTTTTAAATTTCTCTTTATTGTTGAGAGTATTACAGGTATACCATTCCCCCCCCCAATTGGTCCCCTCCACTTCCCTCCCACCCCCTTCCCAGGCCTTCACCCCGTTATTAACCCTTTGCGGTCGTTTGTCTACTCTCAGCCACCACAGCAAGGAACCGTATGAATCTTAACTCTATTCATTCATGTATCAGTTCATAATTTCACTGAAAGCTCTTAATTCCGACCAGTACGACACCCGTGTCCAAATTTAATACGACCGCAAAGGGTTAACTGTGTCCATGGATTATGCATATAACTTCTTTGGTTAATCTCTTCCCACCCTCCACCCCCTTCCTTCTTTCCTCTGAAATATGATCGTCTGTTGCATGCGTCAGTGTCTCTGGATCTATTTAGTTCGTCAGATTCTTTTGTTCATTAGCTTCTTCTTAAAGAAGACCCTTCAACTTTTCCTGTAGTGCTGGTCTGGCGGTGATGAACTCCTTTAGCTTTTTCTTATCTGTGAAGCTCTTTATTTGACCTTCAGTTCTAAATGTTAGCTTTGCTGGGTAGAGCAATCTTGGTTGTAGTTCCATGTTTTTCATCCCTTTGAATATTTCTTGCCACTCCCTCTGGCCTGCAAGGTTTCTGTTGAGAAATCAGCTGACAGTCGAATGGGTGCTCCCTTGTAGGTAACTAACTGCTTTTCTCTTGCTGCTTTTAAGATTCTCTCTTTCTCTTTAACCTTTGGCATTTTAATTATGATGTGTCTTGCTGTGGGCCTCTTTGGGTTCCTCTTGTTTGGGACCCTCTGTGCTTCCTGGACTTGTAAGTCTATTTCTTTCCCAGGTAGGGGAAGTTTTCTGTCATTATCTTTTCAAATAGGTTTTCAATTCCTTGGTCTCTTTTTTCCCCTTCTGGCACCCCAATAATACGAATGTTGGGCCTCTTGAAGTTGTCCCAGAGGCTCCTCATACTATCTTCATATTTCTGGATTCTTTTTTCTTTTTGCTCTTCTGGTTGGGTGTTTTTTGTTTCTTCATGTTCCAAATTGCTGATTTGATTCTCAGTGTCCTCTACTCTGCTGCTGATTCCATGTAAATTATTCTTCATTTCAGTTCCTGTAGCCTTCATTTCAAATTGGTACTTTATTATGTTATCGATTTTCTCAGTTATTTCCCTAACAGTCTGCTTAAACATCCTTATAACCAAAATTCTGAACTCTGTATCTGTTATCTTGCTTGGATCTATTTCATTTAGTTCCTCCTCTAGAGATTTCTTTTCTTCTTTCCTTTGTGACATGTTTCTTTGCCTCCACATTTTGGCTGCTTCCTAGTGTTTGTTTCTATGTATTAGGTAGAGCTGCTATGTCTCCTGGAGTTTGTAGAGTGGCTTTGTGTAGTAGGTGTCCTGTGGGGTCCCGTGGCTCAGCCTCCCCAGTCCCCTGAGCTGGGCCTTCTAGGTGCTCCCCTGTGTGGGCTGTGTGCACTGTCCTGTTGTAGTTGAGCCTTGGTTGCTATTGGCGTCACTGGGAGGAACTGACCCCCAGGCCAATCATCTGTGAGGACCAGCTGCAACTACAGCCAAAGAGCTGCTGTGCTGGAGACACCCCTATGGAGCGGGATTTACTTCAGTGGAGCTTTGGTGTTCACCAAGTGCGCCCCTTGAGTGTCACTCGTGGCTGTGGTAGGGCTGTAATCCAGCGTGGTCGAGTCTGACCACCAGGTGCACTGTCTCTGGGGCCTCCCGGGAGGTGCAAAGTCAGCCTGTGCCAGGGCCTTGCCCAGGGCCACCCAGCATGAGCTATACAGCAAACCGTAGTTGGCTGCTGCTTTGCTGGGCTTGGAGGTGCCCAGGAGAGGCCAAGCTATGAGCCAGTGCAGTTGCCGCTAGTGCCAGGCCTGGGGCCGGTTATCAAGCCGCATGGGGCAGCTGCTGCTTGTTTGAGAGATTTTAGGAAAGTCCTAAGCAGGAGGCTGGAGAGGCCACTTGCATAAAAAAGCCCCTGGAAATGGCCCAGATGAGCTGCAGGTGGGGGGGCGGGGCCTCCGGGAATCACGGGGCGGGGCCAAAGGTGCGAGTCAGGTGCTGGGGATTCAAACTCGGTGCCTGCCTGCCGGCTGTGCGGGGAGGACTCGCCACAGGAGCCATGGCCTCCGCCAGCCCTTCTGCCCGGGAGGAAGCCGCCCTCCGCCTCTCGCCCGGATTCCAAGCAGGTCAGTCCCTCCCCGAGTGTCCCGGGTCCCTTCAGGCTGCTCCCGGCGCTGGGCTCAGAGGGAGCGTCCGAGTGAGTCCGTGCCGGGCCCTTTAGGAGGAGCTGCTGGGGCTCCCGCAGCCTCCGTGACCCTCAGACACAGTCCCCGCTGGGTTCACAGCCCAGAGTTGTGGGGACGTCTCTTCCCGGCCCTGAGCCCTGGGCTGGGGGCCTGCTGTGGGGCTGCGACCCCTCCCTCCGGGAAACCTCGGCCGCCGAGATTCCCTCCCGGGTTTAACCCGGGGCACCTGGTGTGGGCCCGCGGCCGCGTCTGAGCCCCTCCTGCCGGTCTCGGTGCTTCTTCAGCTCCCTGGTTGTGGGGCTTCTGTTCAGCCAGATTTCAGGAGGCTCTGAGTGCTGGTGGTTCTGGGTTTTAGTTGTGATTTTGATGAGATTGCGGGAGGCGGCGGTGCAGCTGTTACCTGGCCGCCAGCTTGTTGTTCCTCCCACGGTTTTCTTTCATATGCAGCTCGGTAGCAAATGCTTATGGAAAGGGACTGTCCTTGAACACACGCTGGTGTGGGAAAGACTGAAAGGCTGTGGCCACCTTGGGGCCGCTGGGGCTCAGCTGGCTGGGCGGCGTCCTGTGCACTGAAAGGCGCTGGCTCGATTCCTGGTCAGGGCACGTGGCCGACTAGTCAGAATTCGGGTCTCTGGGTATGACTTTTTGTAGCCAAAATAATCAGAAACTTCCTGTTCGTCAAGGAGACCTTACGTGGACCCGGATTTTCCCCAGCAAGTCGGCGAGACAGCGCACAGGGCCGGGGTCTCGCGCAGCCGGGCGAGAAGGGGGGAGAAGGGGGGAGCAGCGAGCTGGCCAGAGGGCCCGGCCCGTGGGTTTGGGGCGTCATCGGCGCTGTGTGGCCCTTTGGTGCCACCCCATCCCCTGCTCTGTCCCTGCTCTGCAGTGACACCCCTCTGGGCCACTCCCCTGCCTCAGTGTGTGTGCCCAGATCGTAAACTCTTTAACATAAGAAATCAAAACTTTATTTGAGAATATAAATGAACTTGGCTGCGCAGTGTCTTAAAGCTAACTTGGTTGGTTTTGAATGAGTACTATTTGCGCTCAGTGTTTTTACTGCACACTACTTATTACACACACACAGCAAGAGCTATGTGGGAACGACAACTAGAATCAGAAATTGCGTGATTGTTAAACCCACCCGAGTACGTCTGGGTTTCTTCGCGGGGGAGACTCGCAGGCACTGGCTGGACAGTGAGCCGTGCTCGCTAATCAACAGAAAGCGTCTGAGCGTCTGCCAGGGAAAGGGAAAGAAAACACTCTGACGGGTGGTGATAAAATGTGTTTAAGTCACAATATTTAAGCAATTTTTAATATTTTGTTTATCTATATTTTCTGACTTCTCTGGGGTTTTCTGCATTTCTCACTCACTTTTTTTTTTCAGTGAAGCACAGATGTAGACTTCAGTGAATTTCCAAATATGGTAAGTTTAAAAAAAAAACTTTTTTTAACCAGAAGAGGGGGTAACTCCTCACATTTTCATTTTGTTTTCAAAGGATCTTCCTCGACCCCCTCCCTCCCTCCTCACAGAAGGACCTTTGGGGTGTTTGGAATCCCAAGGGGCCGACTCTGATCTAAAGGGGGTGTCGCACGACCCGCCTGTGTCACCGCTGGGCAGGTTATTTCAGGTATCAGCTGTCGCCCCTGGATGGGTGGAGGGGGTCCTCTTATCTCCACTTCTACTCTTGTGAAGTAAGTGAGATGCAGAGAGGAAGGAAGGGGCGGGACACGGGGTCTGCATCATGACGTCGCCCCGACACCTCGCTGCGGGGCCCTCTGGGCGAACGCGCTCCTCTGCGGCACTAGGGGGAGCGCGCTGCTCGCAACGTAACCCTGATTAGGGCGGGAAGTGGGGGACCGAGGGACAGGGGGAGGCACAGAGGGACAGAGAGACAGAGAGAGATGGGCACACACAGAGGGAAACACACACTGAGAAACTCACTGGGGCCCGGAAGCCGGGAGAGCAGGAGCCCCAGGCAGGCGGGAGGCCAGCTGTGCCGTGAAGGGACTCGGACCCGGCGCAGTGACTGTCGTCAACCCGGCTGCCAATCGGCACGTGAAGCCCTGATTGTTTTTTTGCAAAAGGTTTCTCTGGCAAATAAGCCAACGTGGCATTATAACAACGCTCTGGGGTTATGACCTCAGGTGACACGAACAAAGATCGAGGTATGAAACTGTGAAGCCACGTGGGGAGAAGGGGTGAAAGAATTGTTCAAGTCTCGTAATTTCAAAAGTAAGACTTGAATCAGATTATTTAAAAAGCAGCAATTTCCAACCCGGGAAAAACCTGCTCTCCGGGATGAATTTTATTCGTAGGCCACCAAGAATGTTCGAACCTCCCTTGTCCAGACCATCCTATCGTACGAGCAGCCCGGAGTCCCCAGGCCTTAGCTGTGTCGTCCCCAGCCCCGGGGTCCCGGGTTTCAGGGTGACAAGAGGGTCTCCTTTGAACCCCGAATTCACCCGGCTGCCACTTTGGGCCAATCACCATCCTCTCCAAGGTTTAAAGGTCCCCCCTCCTTTAAAATTAGAATAAGACTTCCCGCTCTCTCGGGTTGTTTTAAAGACTAGAGAGGGGATGGAAACGAATGGTCAGGGCGCCCGGTAGACACCCACGCGTGTCTGCCACGCGAGTCCACCGTCCAGCCGGCGCAGGCGCTTCCAGCCCCGTGCGAGGTCCGTGCGGAGCCTCTTACTCAGCCTGTCCTTCCAGGGACCGCGCCTTACACAGCGGGACCTTCCGGGGGCCAAGTCACGTGGGCGGCCACACCGAGCCTTCCAGGGACCTCGGGAGGCGTTGGCGAGACACAGGAAGGGAGACCACCCGGCTCCAGGCAACCTGTAAACCATGAAAGAGTGGACAGGGCAGGGGCCATAGAGCCTTGGGGACCAGGACGGAGGGATGGAGGGGCTGTGACGGCACTGCCGAGGGGGAGGGGACCCAGTGGCCCCGAGTGAGGCTGGAGGTCAGAGCTAAGCATCTCCCATGGCGTCCAGGGCGGTGATTACAGCCCCTCATCCATGGAAGAAAAGGGCAGACGCTCCGCCTACCTGGGACGGCGGCTGCCTTTCCGAAGTGAGGGGAGAGAGCGGACAGACACCGACGTCACCAGTCCCAGGTTCGGGGTGCCGCGGGCTCCTGAGGCGGGGACCTCAGCTTCCTCTGAGCTGTGGTCTCGGAAGATCTGCCTGAGAGCACAGTGAACTTGAAAGACAGAGAAAGGGGATTCCTTTCTCCGGAATGAAGAATGTATGTCCCCCCACCCCGTGCCCAGCGAGCGGATAGACAGACGGACGGTAAGAAGCACATGCAGAAATCGAGGGCCGAAGAGGAAGGAGAGGGGAAACCAACTGGGGAGACGCACCTGAGAGGGTAGAAAGAAAAGTAGAAAATTGATAAATAGTTAGGAATGAAAGTCAACACGGAGGAAAAAATCCATCTCACATTTGGAAAAAGCACTATAGTTACTGAAGTAAAAGCCTAATTCAATGAGCTAAACAGTAACCCGAGAAAAATCGACGAGGGAATTAGAGATTCGTGAACTAGAACTGAGATAATCATCCGGATGTAGCGTGGGTGAGAGCGAGAGGAGCATGGAAGACCGAGAGGGCGTCAGAAAGCTCCGGCCGTGTCGCGTAGAGTCGGGGGGCGCAGTTAGAAGCCCAGGGCTCCCCAGAAGGGAAAAGGCGAGCCCCCCACACTGGAGGACCCATCCAGGGCCCAGTCGGGGAAGCCTACAAACAAACCCCGTTTGGACGCGTCACCGTGAAACCACGGGTTAGAGATGATGCCCTTTTCAAACTCCTGGAAGGGGAGATGTGGAAGGCCAGGGAGTGACCTCCAGGCGGACAGCTGACCCTTCGCCCACGGGGAAGGACGGCCGCGAGATGTGGCTCCTGTAAAGATCCCCAGACACTCAGATGACGCCACCTGATCGTGTGGTCCAGGGGGCGGAGGGAGCAGAGGTCGGGCGACAGTAACAGGATCAATAAGAGGAGAATTCGAAGGGAACTGAGGGAGCCCTTGGGGTTGACCTGGGCGGTGAGTTCAGCATTTAGGTGAATAATTACCTATGCATGTATCTTACGGTTCACGACAAGAATGTCTATTTTTTAGGGCTAGGTTCCTTGTCTTGCACAGGAGAGTCTGACCGAATGTAGACGCTGACTTTAGGAAAATCCGTGGCGTCGGGGCACCTCTTTCCCAGCGGGACTCTTCGAGCCACGGGAACCCCTCGCTGGCGAGACGAGGCGGCTGCTCTCGGCGATGTCTTCCCTTCGCCAAATGCTCCGAACTGGGTGTGGAGTCCTCCCCGCGGGCGATGCCAAGATGTAGTCTACCATCGCTTTCATCCCGCACTTGGCGATAAACCTTCAGCCGAACCTGCCAGCTCAGGGGGTCAGCACTCAGCAGCTCGGGCACAGCTGCCCTGGGAAACTGGTTCAGAAGAACAGCCGATTACGGTTGTTAACTTCGCCACAGGGGGGCCCTCCTGATGCGCGGACGCGAGAAGGGAGGCTTGGCTGGAAGCAGAGGAAATAATTCGGAGGAAAACGGACCGAGCCTTCTCGGCGTAAACAACATTTTCATAAACGACGGCTCGGGAGAGTGCCCGGTCGGGTACAGAGGAAGCCCCAGCCTTGAGGTGCTGACACTTTTATTATAACTCACGGAAGGCCCGTTGATTGATACGGAAGGACAGGTATTTTTCCGTGAACCAATAGTCTGAAGCACATGGAATGATTTCAATACAAAGACCAGCACCAACAACCTGGTTTTATGAATATTTCATTGTCTAGTCCTGGGTCGGCTCAGTCTGTTAACTGAAGAGCAGGCGCCTGGCACCTGGGAAGAAAAGAATTGGAGAAAAGCCTCTGATTCCTCTCTCTCTCTCTTTCTCTCTCTCCCCCTCCCGGGAGGGGTATTAATAATAAAAACCACTATTGCGTTTCGAGGGTTCGATCAAGCCTCCCCTGTCCCGAGGTCTGAGGCCACAGGAAAGCAAAGGCCGGAAAGGGAAGGATTCAGTACAACATCCTGCCTATTCCGGGGGGGCCGGGCTCACGACCGCAATCTGGACTTAACTGCAGTACTTTGTCGCTGGGACCCACCCCGCCCCTCGCTGCTTGGTCCGGGGCTGCGCAGGCCTCTGGGGTCAAGAGCCTCGGTTTCGCGCGTCCACAGGCTGCTCCCAGTGGGAGCGCCACCTAGTGCCCAGGGGGGGCAAGGGCGGCTGTCCTCTCCACTCCGCCACCTGGGGCAGGTCCCCCCCGAGAAGCAGGGAGCCACCCTCTAATTTCTCCTCGGTTGAGCAGAGATGTAGTTAAAAGCCCCAGTTTTAGGGGTCGAGGAAGAAATACGGGAGCTCTGTTCTTGCCTGCGGGTTGGCCGCACAGCCTCACCTACGTTATCTCGATGCCGCAGGTATGGCAACTGGTTCTTACCTTCGATCAGATGCTTTTCCCCAGGCCTCGCTTAGCCAGCGCATCGCTCTCCCTCTCCGCTCATTCCCTCGCGTTTCTATTCCGTTTGTGAGCGTGAAAGGGGGCAAGAGAGGAGAGCAAAGACGTCGGAAGGAATGGGCAGCCCCCCTTTGGTCCTGCTCCACCAGGGCACAACCAGAGCAATGACCGTGCCCGAGGGAACCACAGCGCCCGCAAACGGCGACCGGGTTACTCTGACAGCCGGTGGGAGCGCCGAGGACGCGGGCTGCCAAAGCCGAGGTGACGGGCGGCTGGGCCTTCACGCCTGGCTCGAGCCGACTTCCTGACTCAGCGACAGCCCTACCTACGCCGCATGGTGAGCAGCGAAGGCCCCAAGTGACGCCTTTGGGTGCACTTCCAAAAATCCTGCCGTATTTTCTTTTCAAATGCAAAATTCCTTAATTTTAGAAACTCTTTAGGAAGAATTATAGATTCAGAGGAAGTTTTTTAAAAATTGTACAGAGAGCCCTGGCCGGTTGGCTCAGCTGGTTGGGCGCTCTCTTGCACGCCAAAAGGTTGTGGGTTCGATTCCCGGTCAGGGCACGTGCCCAGGCTGCAGGCTCAGTCTCCAGCAGGGGTCGTGCAGGAGGCAGACAATTGATGTTTCACTCTCACGTTTTTTTCTCTCTCTCCCTTCCTCTCTCTCTAAAAATCAATAAAAAAATATTTTAAAAATAACATAGAGAAGTGCAGCATGCCCATCGCCCGGTCGCCCCCCAACGCTCACATAAATACATGCACTTAACTCAAGTACAATTTCAAAACCAGGGAATTGACGTGGTACCATCCACGGACCTTCTTCTGACGTTTCCAGTTTTATACACACCTGTGTGCCTGTCTAGGTCACAGTTTCATCACGTGGGTCTT
Organism: Miniopterus natalensis; assembly: GCF_054644295.1. Classification (NCBI taxonomy): domain Eukaryota; kingdom Metazoa; phylum Chordata; class Mammalia; order Chiroptera; family Miniopteridae; genus Miniopterus; species Miniopterus natalensis. The sequence goes on along the minus strand of NC_142088.1, from coordinate 3,032,166 downwards.
TCGGGTCACTGGAGCCAGGAGGGATCTACAGATCCACTCACCCAGACCAGCCTCGGGGCCACGGGACGCCCCAAACGCCCAGGCCCACGGAGCAAGTAGGACGTTTCTCTTTCTAAAACAAGTAGTTTATCCCTTTGTATTATTTGGTAGCTTTTAAATCCCACTTAACCATCCCTTTTCATTACGAATACCCTCTTTAGAGTCAAAGAAATTGCAGTTCATTAGCTGGCCTAATTTGCATGCCTCCCAATTATCTCCCGAGAGATAGGAAGCCCGGAGCCCCCGGCTGGGCGGCAAACGAGGCTTTGTCTGCGAGAAACATCTTCCTTTCTCTCCGTCGGCAGCGTCACGGGCAAACGCATTTTGGACAATGGAGCTGGAGGTCTTTTGGGGGGTTCTTTTATCCCCGAAAAGCTCACACTGAGGAGAAGGCATTTAGACAAACAAAAGCCACGCGATGAAAATACCTTCCCGCTGTGAATTGGAAATTCGGATCCCTCTGCGCAGGAAGGCTCCCTTGCTGGCAGCCTCCCTCTTCCCAGCACCTTCAGGCCTGAAAATTCTGGAATTTGAGGGCGAGGAGATGTTTTGGTGCTTTGGGGGGCAGGGGGGGGGCATTGGAGGGAGGAGAAAAGAGGCCAGAAGGCTGACTGTCCCCGAGCAGCAAAATGAAGGAAAACGCCTGCACTGGGTTCCCTCCCACCCACGGGACCCGCCGTGTGGAGCTCGGGGGCTCCCTGGGACCCGTCCACCACCTCACTCGCAGGGCGGGCCCGGGCCTCCCCTCTCCCGGTTCCTTCTCCACAACCCGCCTCACCAGCCTCCAGCTCCAGAACGTTCCAGAACCTGTTCTCCAGACCTATTGAAGTGGAACACCCCACGGCGGGCCCGCCGGCCGCCTAGCTCCCTGCCCCGCGGGCCCTCACACTGTTGTTTCTCCTCTGTCTTCCTTGTCCCCGCGGGTGCTCTAACTGGCCTGGACGGAGCTCACCAGCCCCATCAGTTTCCCGGGGCCCTCGGGACGAATCCCCCCACCTGGCTTGGAACAGTGGGGGCTCCTCGCCCAGCTGTGGCGCCAGGTGCCCCGGATCAAGGCGCGGGCGGCCTCGGTTCCTTCCAGAGCTCGGAGCTCGGAGCTGGGGGCGAGAATCTGTCCCACGCCGCTCTCCTCGCTGCTGGCGGGCTCCAGCAAACCGTGACGTGTCTTGGCCGTGGGTGCATCCCTCCAGTCCCTGCCCCTGCGTCCGCGGGGACATCTCTCCTCTACCTTCTCTGTGCACGAGCCCAAATGTCCCTCTTCTCATAAGAACCCACTTCTGGGTTAGCGCCCATCCTGACTCAGGCCTCGTCTGAGCCAGATCACACCTGCAAAGGCTTCCTTTCCAATTAAGGCGACCGTCACAGGGACCGGGAGTTGGGGCTCGAACATATCGTTATTGGGGGGGCCATGGGCACCCTTCCACCCACTGTAATAGCTGTCTCCTATTTAGAAAGACGTAATATCTGTCAGCTTTCTTTTTAAGAAATCATCCGTCCCTGCCCCCTCTCCGCAAGCCCCGTGTGGCCGCGGGCAACCCCAGGACACTCCGATTTGCTGCCCACGGCCCGCGCAGCACAGGGCTTCCCGCGCTCAGCTCCCCGTTTCCCCTCCCGTGTGGGCCCAGCAAACTGACCCGTCACGCCTTAAATTTAAGTCGCAAACATCTCTACGCCTCGAGCCTCTTTTCTCTAATTAGATCTGCTGTCCCTCTAGAATTTTTTTAAAAGAAATTTTATAAGTTATTGCAAAAAGAAGTTTTCCTTTTGTTTCGACAGGCCTGTGGCCCATGCAGCTGTGAATCGCGGGCCCCTTTTTTATTCAACAGAGATATGCTGGCACCTCGTGACCATCAGAAGTGAGCTTTCTCAAGATCACATAGATCCTGAGTGTTTGCGACTGTTGTTTTCATTTTAACAACAATGAATAAGAGCAATGAATAGGAGCCTGGTTAAAATAAAATTCTAGGCAGGCATTTTTTTGGTTTATCTTTTATCTTTGTATTTCCTGCTTCCGTCTCCACCCCACCCCCTTTCGAGCAGACCTGTGGCCTTGGGGTAAAGAAGAGGAACGTCACAGGGCAGCATTTAAAAATAAACAAGACAGATAAATATGAATAAAGCACTTCATGTGTCTGTTATCACAAAGGTTCATGGAACGATGTCCTACTGGAATAACAGTGATCGCTCCTGGCACAGGGACCAGAGGCGAGCCACTGGCCTTGGGCCTGTTTGTAACTCAGGGAGAAAGCGCTGCGAGTGTTTCCTCTTCGGATCCGCCAGCCACCAGCCCTACTTTCTAACTCTCGCGCCCCTCTCCAGGCCTCCAGGTCCCCAGGTCTCCAGGTCCCCAGGTCTCAGGCCGAGCGCCTGGTGTCCAAACCGACATTCCCCTGCCCCGCTCCTGCTGGAGGCGGCACTAGGAGGGCTGTTTTCATTCACCCCCCTTCTTTTTAACTTGGACTTAATGGCTTGCTGCTGATAACGTTGTAATTAACTAGTTATTAATAGGAAAGGAGCGAACAGGTCTACATATTGTAGGCATGTTCCCTGCAAAACATTGGGGGAAGGGGCCTGGAGGAGGGGGAGAGAGACACGCCCGGTAAAGCTGGAGTGACATAGGTAAGGCGCCTGCTGTCAGTCACACCTGGGAACAGAGATCATTGGGCAGAATGCGCGGGCCACCGCAAGCCTGCAAAGATTTGGGGACCCGTAGTCCCCTAAACAGCAAAGCTCGCTCTCTTATGCCCTTGGTTCCTCTTGGCACACTCGGCTCGTGGCTCACGCTTGGCTTCCTGGCAGGCTCCCCTGGGCCCACGGCCACGCACACCGCCCCCCACAGGTGACTGAGGGACCACATGGGGAAACACAGCTAAGCCAGCCGGATGCTGGACTGGACCCAGCTCCACATGGAACGGAAACTCTGGACACGGGCTCTGACTTTCGTTCTGCTGAATCCCCAGCTACACTTCTTCGACTGGACCAAGGGAAATGGGACTTTGGAAACCCAGGGTTGTAATTCCACGAAAATAAAGCTGTTGACCACACCTCGCCCTCCCGTGGGGGCCTCTGGAAATGCTCACTCCAGGAGTACCCCAAAGACCCACTCCCACTAACCGGGAAAGACGAGGCATGTTTTTCTCCGATCACACTGCCACTTGGGGTGTTTTGGGGGGAAGAATCCAGCCGTGCCCGAGCCCCAAGCCCCTCCCCAGTGGGTGACGAAGGGACTAGGAGGAGGGAGAAACAGCCTGAGCACCGTGAGAGTGGTTTTTCTTTTGTTTTTCTCCCAGAGCTTGACGTCTTTCTGCCTGGCTCCCAGAGAGAGGGGCAGGCAGGGCTGGAATTAACATGAAAACAGAGGGGATCTAAAGAAAAGAACTCATTTCAGCTTATGAAATTCAAAGTAGGCACTGGGGCTGCCAGGCGTGGCTGCGAGGAAGGATTGGCCCACCTGCCGGGCCAGGCCGCAGACCGTCCCTCTCTGCCTGGGGGACACGGGAGGGCACAGGTGGGGGCAGACCCGACTGCCAGGGGAAGCTGTGCCCGTTAAGTTCTGGGACTATCAAGGGTGGAGGAGTGACGGCCCGGATCCCTTTTTGAAGACTCCGGGAAGCCAGTGAGAGCGGGGGTGGCCCAAGACATTTCAGAAGGCTGAGGGACACGGTCAGAGGAAGCGCCCCAGCTTCGAGTCCCTGCATTACCAGGGACACAGAGCTGAGGACCGCAGGTCAGCTGAAGGACCCACCCTGGTGGCCGGGACAAGATTCTACCATCGTCACCTGGGGGACAAGGCAGAGCCTCAGAGATGCCAGCAGCTCTTCAGGCGCCAAGAGGAGGCCACGTGGACAAAACAGGGCCCCGACCTGCAGCCAGAACACAGAGCATGAGCCCCTCAGCTCCAGAGTCAGCAGAACACGCAGGGATGGGACAGAGACGGCCCCGTCCTAGGGGACACCAGGCCCACCCGCCTCAGGCGGGGTCTGAGAACCTCTCCTCCACCAGGGGGCGCTCTGAGGCCTCAGAAAGCAGCCAGTGAGGGGGCAGAGTCCAGGATCAGAAAAACAGAATTTATCCCGGAAGACTGAGCACCTCCCAAAGCGGCCCTTTAATCAAGTTAAGTTTAAAGCTGTGTTACACACGTACTTCAGTTTAGTCTAATTTTCCCCCAGCTACATGCTCTGAGCTGCACGTTGTCAGAAAGTGGGACAGTCCTGAGACTGGATATTACAAGAAATCGCATCTAGACGGATGGCAGACCAGAGCGAGGCTGGAGTAGTAAATGCAGAGACCGAGGCCGCTCCATGGCCGGGGAGACGGGGAGTCCTCGGTCAGCAGACGACCACAATGATTTGCCAAAAGAGCGGCCTAGACCCGGCTTTAACCCCATACCGAGCAACAGGCTCCAGCGGTTAGAGAAACGCGCCCTGGAGCGGCCGACGCGCTCACCATGCAGAACACACGGTGAATACATCTCTCAAGTCCGTGGTTGTCACAGGGTTTCCCAAGTTTAAATACTGACCTTTATGTCAAAGACAGTGATTAATCATTAAATCCATCAAATTTTTAAAGAGTGTGTGTCAAACCATAGCATCAAAGGACTAAAAGTCATACATCAAACTGTACAAAGCATTTCAAGCAAGTGAGAAAAATGGGGATAACCATTAATATTTAAACGGCTCATACATATCAATTAAAGGCACAAAAACTTCGATAAAATGGACAAATGTGTGATCAGATATACATACAAGTGACTAATTAAGCATTTGGACAAATAATTGAACCAATTTTGCTAATAACCAAAAAAAAGCAGGTTAAATAATAACAATGCATAATTGTGAACAATTGTATGAATAATAATAAAGCACAGTTCTCTGTACTAAACCATGAACAATCTTTAAAAATGGAAAATGTCAAACAATCAGAAACGTTTGTTTAAACAAGCGTCTCGGACACTGGTGACGGGGTCACAACCTCTTCCAACAGCCCTTGAAAATGATTCGGCATTACACATGCCCATGTCTTTTCAACTCCTGATTCTATTTCTAAAAATATAACCCAAGAAAATGTCTCAAAACACAAAGATTTCTGCACAGAATGGTCGTGGCTACAAAATTTATAATGGAAGAAAAATTGGAAATAGAGAGCTAAGGTGAAACAGGTTATGTGTTTCTATAAAAATAATGTTATGAATCATATTTTACAGAAAGTTGATAATGCCTGGGGAAAACCTTTCTCTTGAATATTTATTTGCAAAAAAATACACCGTTGCATTGTTATGGTTGACCTTTAAGAGCAAAGGTTTTTAGAGAATTGCTATTACTGTTCATCATGAGAGCGATAAGAGCAAATTTTCACTTCTTATCTAATATGGTGAACAAACCGTTGATTTAAAGAACAGTAAGGTTTTGTTTCTGAGGATTTTTTCCCTCGGCATCGGAGCCACATGACTGCGCCCTCTCTTCTTAGGCGAGTGGACGCCGCCTCCAGATCGGAAGGCGTATCGGAGCAGTTTGAAAATAACTGCAGACGAGCCGCTGGGCAGAGCGGCTTGTAGGGTTTCACTCTGACATACGCGGACACCTCCTCCCTCTGGGAGAAACAGCCTGGTCTCCATCACTCCATCACAGAGCGCTGTCTGTCGCGAATGAAAATGTCAGTGTATTTTAATAACAGAATGTCCTTTTTGGTATTTGGCGAAGAAATGAATTATTCACGGCCCCCGGGCATGAGAGGCCCCCATCCCAGTAACACGTGGCCTCCGAGCTACACTGTTAACGCCCCCGGCCTGCGCCATGCAATGCGGGGAGCCACTTCCCACGAAACTGCCGTGGGCTTCGTCTTGTTCATTTGGAATCATTTGGAAAATGGTCACTGGGCCGGATTATTATGGTGGTGTTACAGCTTTTTGTGGTATTTTACAAAGAATCCGGTAAAATGTGGTGACTCAGGGAATCAAGAAAGCAGGTTTTTAAAAATTACCCCCATACAGATCTTGTATCATAGAAATCTGCACCTGAAACCTATAGGATCCTATTAACCAATGTCACCCCAATAAATTTAATTTAAAAAAATTACCCCCAAATCCTGGGAGCCGAAGACAGGAATGTGATCCGAAGGCCACAGGTGGTGGCTGAGAAGCCCCTGCGGGGCCCGAAGTGCCTCGCTTTCCTCCTTGGCTTGCCCCCCGCAGAACCTCACTGCGTGCTGCTGGGCAGCCCCCGTGCCTGCGCCTCCATCACCCCCGCCGCGCCCCTTCCCCAGCACACAGGCCTCCCCCTCCCCGGGCAGTACTTCCACTTCCAGGTAAATGTCCAAGAAAAATGAAAACACGTGTCCACACAGGAACTTGTCCACGGTGTTCACAGCAGCATTATCCAGAACAGCCAAAAGTGGTGATGGTCGTGCAACATTGTAAGTGTACAAATGCCGCTTCATTGTACACCTCCAATTGGTCAAAATACTGAATTTTATGTCAAGCGAATTTTACTACAAAACAAAGAAGCATTTGGTGCATCGGCACAGGGAGAGCCGAGCCTTCTCCTTGGTGGCTGTGGTGGCCGTGCCGGTTGTGGTGGCCGTGGCGGCCGTGGCGGCCGTGGTGGCCGTGGCGGCCGTGGTGGCCGTGGTGGCTGTGGTGGTAGTGGCGGCTATGGTGTCAGCGGTGGCTGTGGTGGCTGATGGACACTGGGGTGAAGGAACCTTCTCTTCTAGGTGGAGGGATGGGGAGCGGGGACCTACCTGTGTGCCCTGTCCCCCGTCGAGGGGGCTGGGGAAGCTCCCTGCACCCCAGGATGCATTGGCAGGAGCCGCGTGGAAAGCTCTGCCCAAGGGAGAGGGCCTTTGTGTTGAAAACTGGGGGCTCTGGGGCAGACACTGGCGAGGAGGTACCTGCCTTTGGCTCTCTCTGGGTCGGCCTAACCTTCAAAAGTCAGGACACTTCACTGGAAAATGGAGATTTTCCACTTCTGTCCACAAGTTCAGTGAGCAGAACGGAGTCTTCTCCAAACTAGGGCTCCACTCCCTTCCTGCCTGCCCAGCCCTGAAGGGGTTGGGGCCCCCCCATCCCTGACCCCAGCTCCCTGCCCTCAGGAGAGAAGTCTCCCATGAGACAGATGACCTCCCCCCACCCCCCGAAGCAGAGGGAACTTCTTGAAAACACCTGCTCCATGTTCTCCGTGTGGCTCAGGAAGACAGGGCTCTTGCCTAATTCTCCATGATCACATGATATCAGAGGAGACTGGTCCTAGGAACGAGTTTCTAGACGTAAAGAATGGAGGCAGATATTAAATCCACACAGGGAGAAAACGTCAGGTTTATTATTGAAGGAAATCAAATCAGGAAAGCTAGAGATGAACTTGGCAGCCTTGTAAGATTGTGGAGGAAATGAAGAGAGATTGGAAAGATGAAAAAAAAAATAAAAAATACTATAGCACGGGAAGGGCTAATAAAGGACACCTGGGCCCATGGATAAAATCCAAGCCCAACAGAGAGCGCCCTGGACAGGAGTGTGATGCAATTATAAGAAAACTCTCCTGACCTGAAAATGGGCTTTTCCACCCAGGAGGGAGGGCACACGGTTTCCAGGCGACGTGAACAGAAGAGATGGGGCCAAGACAATGCTGGAAATTTTTTTTTTCCCCAAAAACAATCAAAGAGCCCTTTTGCACTTCCCTGCAAAGAAATGAATGGCAGGTGGGCTGCCCTAAGATCTATCCCCCGCCTTGCTGAACACCAAGAGGCAATGCAGCCTGGCCGATGCAGCTCAGGGGTTGAGTGTCAACCCAGGAACCAAGAGGTCAAGGTTCGATTCCCAGTCAGGGCACACGCCCTGGGGTGTGGGCTCTATCCTCAGTCGGGGGCTTGCAGGAGGCAGCCAATCGATGAAGTTTCTCTTTCATCCATGTTTCTATTTCTCTATCCCTCGCCCTCTAAAAAAATCAATAAACACGTAGTTTTTAAATAAGAAAAAAAGAGGCAATGGAGACATGTGGGCAGAGCTAAAGCCAAGAGAGCCTGGGACAGGGACCACAGACATGAGCAGAAACACCCAAAGCTTGCTCATCAGCTTCCCCAGGGTTGAGGGGCTCCCCCTTCTCTGGCCAAGAGCCTTAGATGAGGCTGACTGTGTCCTAGACTCTGGGCCGGGGACACGGGGCCTAGAGGAAGCTAAACAGCTGTCTTCACCCCCAGGTGTCAGTGAAGTTGGTTAAACCGCCTGCCAAGAACGAGCCTCACAGAACGGTGGACCTCACTAAATGAGGAATCTTTCTCCTTCCATCGCCCCTTGCCCGAAACAGCAGTGCGATGAATCATCGTCGGCTTGGAGTCTCCTGTTTCTTTATCGGCTCAGAGCAGAGTGTACACCCTCTTGCACGCTGTAGGCACAGTGAACCTGCGTTAGACAGGTTGCTGGCGAAGAGAAACCCAGCCTCTGAGCATAATTTTGCCGCGCCTCCCCCCCGAAACCAAAACAGTGTGGTATTTTGTTTGTGTTGTTAAGATGCCTTCATACAATTCTGTCCTAACAGAGCCTGACCTGCCACATGTCCCCTCCCCAATCTTCCCGACGCCACATCCTCTCCCTGAGGTGCCAGCTCTGTTGTTGTCGCCTGAAACAGACAATGTCAAGACAAATTAAATACGCAGGCCTCTTCTAAACAATGTCCCTGCATAAGACCAGCCTGGGTTTTAATTTTATCACATAAATTCCTTTAAGGAAATCCTCCAGGGGAAGAAGTTATGGTGGGGATGGTTAATGATGAACAATATTTTTTTAAAAATATGTTTTTATTGATTTGAGAGAGAGAGGAAGGGAGAGGGAGAGAGAGATAGAAACACTGATGAGAGAGAAACATGGATCGGCTGCCTCCTGGACGCCTCCTGCTGGGGATGGAGCTGGCAACCCCGGAGGTCCCCGGACCAGGAATCCAACCAGCACCCTCTTGGTGCATGGACAATGCTCAACCAACTGAGCCACGCCAGACGAGAAGAGATGAACAATATTTTTAAAGGCAAGTCAGAGAGAGAAGGTTTTTTTTAATTGAAATTACAAACATCTTAACTTTGCCCAAGTTTATAAGCATTCACCATAAATTTTCCCTTGATTTGCTTCTCTTAGTTTCTAATACCTCTGGAGCCCTACCGGATGAATTCCTCTCCAAAAAATGTGTTAGTTCAGTTGGGGGGGGCATGTTTCAACAGTGGACAAGCGCCACCCCACCTTTTCACTTGTGTTGTGAGAGGAGTGCTTGGGTTTTGAAGCACAGCTTTTATTCATGTATAATGCAGGGCTGCCCGTCTGCCAGCTTTTCTGGAGTTGCAGAGGGTGGACATGGGGATGTAGGATTTGAAAGTCAATCTAAATATTTAAAGTGATTGTATAATGGGGGGGGGCGGGGAGGCTCGACAAAATAAAATTTCCACAACTGGCATGTGCAAGTTCATTTTATAAAATTCAGCCTGGCCGGGCGTGGCTCAGGGGCTGAGCATCGACCTAGGATCCAGGAGATGGCCGTTCGATTGCCGGTCAGGGCACATGCCCGGGTTTCAGGCTCGATCCCCAGCGGGGAGCGTGCACGAGGCGGCCGATCAATAACTCTCTCGTCATTGATGTTTCTCTCTCTCCCTCCCCCTTCCTCTCTCTGAAATCAATAAAGATATATATTTTTTAAAAAATTCAAAGGACACTTACAGTGCGGTTAAGGGAAACCTGAGCGCACCTGCCACCCTGTGTGAAGTCGAGGTTCCCCCGCAGGCGGGGGTGGGGTGGGGCGGGGTGCTCTGCCTACAACAGGTGTTCTCATTTAAGAATTTAAGAGACCTCGGTGCTCAGCTTAGTGAGCAATCGCCCTAAGGCAACAGATGTACTTTAAGGTTTTCACAAAACAGCAGCTCATGAATAAACAATGGCACTAATGCAAAATGCCTCGGGCTAGAGACCCAATTCAGAGCCGGCCACGCCCGCCCCTCCCACCCCACCTTCGAGAAGCACCCGCAGGAAAGTCGGATCCCTCCCACCCTCAGTTTTCCAGCCAGGAGCTTGAAACACTGTCTTGTGTTGTTTTTAGAAGCAAGTCAACTATAAAATCCCAGGAAGACTTTGATTAAATGCATATATATATATAGTGTCCCCAAAAATGTATACACACATTAACAGCTGATAGCTCAATTGATGTTTCTTTCTTTTCAGATTTAACCCATTGGAATTAATAATTATTCAAAGTATGTATACATTTTTAGGGGACACCCTGTATATATATATATATATATATACATCTCCGAGACCCAGCCCTTTCCCCAGATAACCAGCAACCACCGAGGCAGCGGGAGACGGGAGCAGGACCCAACTGATGGTCCCGGATCAGGACGTCCGCAGGCTGCGCTCGCATCTGGACCCGAGTTCAGCTTCAGATCCCGGGCCCTAAGGTGGACCAGCCCCTGGCTATTCCCCGAAACCAGAGCCGTCCTCAGACCTGAGGAAAGGACTCTCAGCCACCTCACGCTCAGTCGGCTCCCAGCACCACCCGGCCCCTAACCCCGGTGTCCTGAACTAAGGGGTAGAGGCAAAGGTCAAGGTTAATTGAGCGCCGAAAGGTCGTTTTAAGTAAACCAGAGGTTGAGCAGGGGAGGAGGGAACAGGCTTGCGGCTTCAGGGGGCAGCCGGCTGAGGCCGCGGAGGAGGCCAGGGCACGAGCGTCGGCGCCGGAGACAAGACTGGCCACTGGTGTTCGTATCTCTCTCCCTCCCTTCCTCGCTCTGAAATCAGTAAAGAGATATATATATATATTTAAAAAGACTGAAAGTCAACGTGGGGACGGTCTCCTCGATGGAGCGCAGTCTCCAGAGCCTGGCGTCCCCGCAGAGCGGGCACGGCCCTCCCTCCTTCCGACTGGCGGGCGCCGGGCCTGGAGCGCAGCCTCGGCCGGCTCCACCCGGCTTCCCCCGCGGATGTCAGGGGCGCGTCGCAGGGCGATCTCGGGGAAACCCGCTCCCCCAGGGGAACGGGGGTCACGCTCAGGGCCACGGCTGCCGTCTGCGTCCATTCCCGCGGCGAGCGCGCCGTGGGCGTCTACGGGCGATGACCCAGCCTTTGGGGGCCACCGTCTTCATGGTTCTCCCTCCTTTGTGCCTCACAACCATCCTGTGAGATTTTTAATTTAACCAGCTTCCGGGGCTGGGCTCGGAAGGCGAGCGGCCTCCCCGGGGCAGAGCTGCGAGGCGCGGGAGCAACGCGCCAGTCCTCGCCTCTCGGCTCTGGCTCAGGTGGTTTTCTTCACATGACACCCTAACGCCCCTTTGCCCTCTCCTGGAGGTGAAGGGCAGCCCTCACACCCGCCCCTTCTGCTCTCGTCCCCCCAGGGCTCCCCCATTGGGAGCTTTCAAGCAGAAGCCGTCCGAAGTCCCGGGAAGGGAGGGGGGCCGAGAGGAGAGTGGGGCGTCAGGACCTGAAATGCCATAACCCGCGTGGGATGCTCAAGTTCAGCGGGCAGCTTTTAAAACATTCCCAAGAATCGCTCCATCCTAAGAAACACTTTAAAATGTAAGATTACATCAAACTCAAGTGCCTTTACATTCAAATAGAAAACATATAAGTGCGTTAGCATCCCGCAGAGTTCGGACTGATTGAAAATGTATTTAAATATCTTAAAAACTAAAACGAAATACAAAACCCAGACAGGTAAACGTGTTGGGTGAAGAGCTGCCGACGCCGGACGTTGGAGCGAGAGAAGAGCCACGTGTGTATCTTGACGCCTGGAACAAGGGCTACACGACCAGCCTCTTCACGCGTTCGCAGCTCGTGACCCAGCGACTCTGAAAATATGCTCTTTTGGCTCCATGAGTGTGTGTCCGAAGCAGTAAGTTTCTTACCCAAACAAAATCTCTGGCACTAAGTCATCCAGGCTAATTGGGGTGCTGAGTGGAACACGTGTGGGTGGTGCTGTGCGTCGCCAGCTCCAGAACTAGCTGGGATTAAGCAGCCTCAGGTGCCGTGATCTTAGCTCTGTTCTTTAGAGGCCGGACGCCCTTCAACTCCAGAAAGATGTAGAATTAATTATAAAAACATTTAAGAAGGTCAAAACCAAACCTGCACGTGACGGGTAATGAATACACCCCCGTAACCCTTGAAAGGCTGTGGCCTGTTGGTGTGATCACGCCTTTTCTCTCACATTATGTGCTCCATGAATTAGTGCGGACCCTTCATTTTAATCTGAAACATCAACACGCCATCCACAGATTCAGAACACCCACCGGAGCAGACGGGCCGGTGATTTCAGACGCCCGCTGGGTGTCCTACAACTCAGCTCAGTTTTGACAAACTCTGCCCCGAGTAGCACCAGATCCTACAGACGAAAGTCTCAGCCCCACCAGACTGTCCCTGGCCCCCTACTTCAGGTGCCAAGCTCCAGTCCAGGTGGTCACCTGGCTTCTGACCTGCTGGCTGTAGATGGGCGGTTCCAACGACCGCCTCCTAGGTTTGGATTCCGGCCGCGAGAGCAGTTAGGTCACGGAACCCCGAGAAAGATTTTATTACTAGATCCCCGGTTTGTTATAAAAGGGGAGGAATGGGGAAGGGGAGAGGTGCTGCCCTGCCCGCAGGGGGCATCGCCACACGCTCTCCAGCCTGGGAGCTCCCAAACTCGTCCTTGGGGTACCATGGAGGCCTCAGTACATAGGCGATTGACTAAATCGCTGGCCATTGGCAATTGATCCAGACTCGGGGTCCCCCTCCCCTTCCCAGAGAGGTCAGGGGGTGGGACCGAAAGTTCCAACCTTCTAATCACAGGGCTGGTTCTCCTGGCGACCAGCCCCCCCCCCCAGATGCTTCCAAAAGTCACCCCATTGACCACGAAAGGCATCCTTATTGCTTTCATTGCTTAGGAAATGCCAAGCGTTTTAGGAGCCCTTTGCCCAAAGGGACAAAGACCCAGTGCATATTTGTTGTTATAAATCACAGTTTTAAAAGTTCAGTTTAGGCCTAAAAGCATTCGTGGAACCTCCAGTTGACAGGAGCACTTAGCCCCAGCAAAGAGGGGGCTGTGGGAAGGAGACGCTCCCGTCGGCCTTCTCAGAAGCTGAGCAAACTTCATTCCCGCCCTTTGCTGTTCCCCGGTCAGGCCCCTCGTTTCTCAGTAGCCTCCAGAGCAGCTGTAAAATGCCGACCAGAATGAGCGGCTGGGATGCCTTGAAATGAGCACTTCCGATTCAATTCCAAGTTCTCCTAACGAATCCCCTGACCTCTTTAGGGCACGTTTAGACACAATTTGTCGCTGCACTATCATGTCGGGGGCACTGGCTGCGATGATCCCTAACCCAAAAGAGGGAGAGAAAGTGGTCCCAGAGTGGACGTCAGCAGCCCCCCAATCGAGGTCCTGACTGCCAGCTGGTGGCCATGCGACCTTGACCCTCAGCATGTCTTGATTTCCTTAATTTTAAATACATATTCCTATATCTTCTTCCAGGCCTTGGATTCTGTGGCATAGAATAAAGGAGCCCCAAGGCGTATGTGGGGTGTGGCAACCACAAAAAATGCCCATGCTGAGCTGGGTGAGATTTATGTGCTGGTTTCCATGGGCCAAGCAATTTCCAGTGGGGTCAGTGGGTTGGGTTTGTATTTACAGGAACGAGGGACGGTGCAAGACCTGCTCTCAGGGAACCTGGTAAGTAACGACCGTCTGTACTTCTCGGCATTAGCCCTGGGAGATGCCTCTTTTTAAAGAGGGTGGCCCAACGCTTGTCCCCTTCCCTTGCTAGAAGAAGCCCTGTTGGAAGCCGCGCCGTCTGGATGTGGGACTGATCCCACTCTTGCTGGTCATCGAAGGAACGTGACCCCAGCCCGAACAATCAGAGTAGCTCCTTTTCCTGGCCACAGTGGTCAAGAAAGGGGATGTGACCACAGCTGGGCCCATCGGAGTCTTTCCTAAATCCCGATGAGTGAACCCAAGAGAGGGATCGAGAGCCTGAAGCTACCATGCCCACCCCTCCTGCGAACAGGGCTCGCCTGAGGATGGGTCGAGGGGGCCTGGCATCCTGCGGAGACTGCGGCTGGGTGAGTCCCCAGAGGACTCCCCCACATTTACTGTAGGGAACTTACAAGGAGTGGCTCACTAATGGGGGGCTTGCTAGAAACAGCCCGCCAGAGTCTCCATGTCCTCCCAGCCCTCCTGGGCATGAATGAATCCGTTTCGAAGCTACTCTGGGCAACCGTCCAACGCAGGCCTGTACGTTCATAGCTGTTCTTTGCTGCGGCCCTTCCAACTTGTCCAGGAGAAAAGACCAGCAGGAGCCCAGCCTGAACCGATGGCCTCGCAGAGGGAGCTCGTCGCCACGGGAATCTCCGAATATCACCGTTTAGAAACCAAGTCCCCACCCCAGGTGTCCCTGACCCTTTAAGACCAAGACCCCCACGGAGAAGTTGTGGGGGAGCATTTGGGCCCACAAGCCACTGAAGGCCCGGAAATGTGTCAACCTGCACACATCTGACCTTCAGAAGGGTTTCAGGGACTAACAGGAGAACAGCATTCGGGCTTCAGGGGTGTGTGTGGGGCGGGGGGGTGGGGGGACTTGTGGCCAGTGGCGGGGACAGTGGAGTCCCTGGCAGGCCTCCCCTGGGAGTCAGGGGTGCTAACTACATGGCGAAACTGCCCGGGGGGGTTCGCGATTCCCGAGCAGCCTAACTCCGGGCTCGGGGGGGATCTGCAAGCCTGTCCTCAGAAAAACACCCTGTGGTGGTCTGTCTTACTGCATTAAAAGCAGGATTTGTTATTTGGGGACATATACCTTATTGACTAAAATTGTGGTTAACAGGAGAACTTGAGGAATAAACCTGTGCGGTGAAGGCATGTATCCGGCCAACCGGGAGTCGGTCGCAAGGACTGTGCTCTCAGGTGGGGCCCGGCCCCTTCCCGGCGCCCTCAGCTCCTGAGTGGCGAGGTTCCTGCCCTGATCTGCTCCGTGCGGCGGGGAGGGGGGGGGAGCGAATCTGCGCTGATCCCCGGCTTCGCCACGAATTCTCAAACCCCTGCCTCGGTGTATTCCGCTCCAGTTCCTCTTTATCCCACAAGCACATTGCAAATATTTCCAAGTCAGCAACGGCATTTGCTTTCCCATTGCCCCTGGAGCCTTTTCACCAACGTGCGTCCGCAGCCTCGCGTTGGAGCCCCGGCCACACTGTCCCCGCCGTCCTGTCTGAGCTTAGGGACCAGAAGCGGGAGCACCTGCCCCTCTCGGCTCCGCAGGGCGCCTCCCGCAGGGCTCCCCTGGTCCCTACCTGCCTGCAGCAAAAGCGTTATCGCCTCTGGCTGGAGCCCTGGCCCGCAGCTCAAACCCATCCCTTCGCTGAGCAAACGCTGACGGCGCCTCTGGGCCCAGGCAAGGTGCGGGGACCCGAGGACCCGTGAACAGGACCGCGCAGGCCTCTGCTTGGTGCCACTTCCGTTCTGGCCGGAGAAACAGGGAGCCGTTGGTTAAATGAGAGGGTAGAAGACCGTGGGTACAGCGGGGAGCACCGTAAAGAAAATTATAAAGGGCTGGGGCGGAGAGGCCGGAGGTGAGGCGGGGACGCTGTCTCGGGTAAGATGCTACTGAGCAGGGACAGACGCGCTGAGGTTACGCCGACAAGGAGCAGCCCCGCCGCGAGGACGGGGCGGAAGCGGGGGGCTGTGTGCGCCCGGGAGCCGCACGTGCCACGGGGCTCGGCTTGGGTGAGGACCCCTCGGGCCGCGAGCTGGGGGGCAGCTCTGAGAGGCGTGATGGGGCTTTGCACGGAGCTCGCATGTCCGTGTCCTCAACATACAACCATGAAGACATTAGTGTGCGTGTCAGACGCGCGTGGGGAGATGAGCGTTGTTAGGAGGCGGCCAATGCATGGCCCACGGAAAGGCCTCAGGGGCGACGTTACCTTGGTGACTGTGCAGCAGGCGCCGGCCTCTCTCCTCTGTGCCGGGGGCACTTGCTACCCGTGGTGGGCACGGCCGAGGAGCGTGGAGTGGGGGCGGGGGAGGCAGTGTCCCCGACCAAGGACAAGGTGGGATGGGAGGGGGCAGGTTCTTCAGGCCCTCCCCCAGCACCGTCCCCCACTTTTATCCAAAATAGAGCAGAGAGGGCAGCTGGTGTTTCCTGGGGGGAGGGCAGGGGATCCCTCAGGACCCTGCAGTGTCTGGGGGGGGAGAACCCGGCCTCTTTCCTCTGGCCATTCGTTCACTAGACCACATCCGTGCCACCAGAGGGGAGCAAGGAGTCCTGGGCATTGGACCCCAACGTTTGGGGCGTCCATGAGTACAGATGGTGCGGCCGGGCTCATGTCTGAGATCCTTGCAGGTGAACGGCTCCGGTGGCCGGGGGTGAGTGGGTCGAAGTGAACGTGCCGGTGGGAGGAGGCCAGCTCCTTGGCCTCTGTGGCTCAGGGGACGGCACAGGGAGCCCAGCGGGTTGAGAGGGGACACTGTCCGGCTGAGCCCCGGGAGCCCGGGGAAGAGCTCCGGGGACGCCCCAGGGGCTCCTCCGTATGTGCGGCTCTTTCTTTCCATCTGACTGCGGGGGGTTGTCTGTTTTGATAGTATAGACACGCATTTTGACGATTTTATCTTTTCTTTTAGAGCGGGCGGCCCCCAAGTCCCGTTGACTGTGCTGGTGCTCAGGCACCGGGAAGGGGCTCGGCCGGAGCTGGGGCCGGCCTCTGCCGCTCCCCTCGGCAAAGCTTCAGTTTGTTTGTTTTGCCTGGTCTGCTCGTTCGGTTTCAGGTTTTAACATGTTATTTTGTTTATACTGAGCGAGTGGAAGCATTTCTTGGTTTCTGAATTAGCTCATAGCTTCTTAAGTTTATCTTTGTCTCCCTGTGTTGATAGTTTGGCTACAGCCCTCCCGCCTGTGAGCCGAGTGTGTCTGATCCTCTCCCGTGGCTTCGCGTTTCTGTCCCTCGCCCCGAGCGCTCTCAGCCTCGCTCTGCCCCCCCTTAGGCTCCGTGGCTCTGAGCGGCTCTGTGCCGTTTACTCTGTCCTGTTGTTGTTTAATTATTAGATAAAGATTTGTACTTGATCTTAGGAACTCCAGTCGTGGAAGGTGGGCAGCAGGTGACAGACCTGGGGCACTGTCATCTGACCCTGAACGACGACACGCCTGTGTGTGCGTGTGTGTGTGCGTGTGTGTGTGCGCGCGCGTGTGTGTGTGTTTTCAGGAAACCGAACGAAAATGGAAAGAACTGACACTAGTCGCGTTCTCCCAGGATCTCGGGAATGGGTCCCCCGGTAGTGACTGGGCCACATTTATTCCCCTGACGACCGGAACAAAAAGAGAAGCTGAAGACTTTGGTTTCTGACAATGCATAATATTAAGATTCAGGAGGAAAACGGAGGCTCGTTAGGAGCCGCTGCCATCGTGAGTCACGGGCCGTCACGAAGACGACATTAATAACGGAACTATTTACCTTTTTAGCCCGTTCACCTTAGGCCGTAGGCCATCATGTGAACAGAAGGGGTGGAGAGAGGAGTCGCAGGAGCTGTTTTCCTAAGAGGGGAGTGGCTCACGTACAAAGCCAGCAGGGGTGCCCATCCTCGAAGGCCGGCTTCCATGGGACGTCTACTTTCAGGTCAATGAAACCACGCGAGACCCGGCGGGCCACGCGGGAACCCGCCTCTGATGAAGCTCAGGACTCAGGAGGCCTTGGCCCAGGGGCAGGGCTCCTGACTTACCAGGAATCAGACCATTTCATTGTTGCCTGCACAGCAATCCTTAGACCTGGCACAGTAGCGTCATTCCACAACGCTGTGTTATTTTTTTAAAAAAAATATGTCTTTATTGATTTCAGAGAGAGGAAGGGAGAGAGAGAGAGAGAAACATCAATGATGAGAGTCATTGATCGGCCGCCTCCTGCACCCCCCCCGCTGGGGATCGAACCCACAACCCGGGCATGTGCCCTGACCTGGAATCGAACCCCGATCTCCTGGATCTTAGGTCGATGCTCAACCGCCGAGCCACGCCGGCCGGGCAGGATGCTGCGTTTTAACTCCTACGAGACGGAAAAGCTTTCCGAAATCCTGTACACGAGCCACCATGTGGAAAAGTCAGCATTTTCTAATCTGTACACTCGCCTATTTGTAATTGTCAAGTGTCTCACTATGTCCACAGAGCGCGATGGGGATTGAGATGGTAGGAAAATTGGACGTAACCAAAAAGGTGGAGAAAATTGAAGTGCAGGGCGCTCGGCAGAGAGAAAATGGAAAATTAAATGGGTCCGATTCCCACTTCGGTGGTTCGAGGGGACATTTTTTGAACTCATGATGGGAACAAACATTACACAGGATGAGAAACTGGCCGGCGGATTGAAAAGCAGCCTGTGTCCTGAGTAACATGAAACTGCGGGTGTCGGCCGGAGAATTCACGTGGCCTTGGTGCCGTCTCAATAGCGCCCTCAGATGCCTGTTCCGTGAAGGTGCCCCGGCCGCACCTACGGGCGGAAAGAGCACTGAGTGGTAACAGAACTAAAAACAGCTTCCAGCGGGTGTCCCCGGGGCATCCAGCTCTGCCCTACACGTCTTCCGTTGACGATGTCGTTTCATTCCCTCGACGGCTCCGTTGTTACCAACAGGGAGTATGAGTCTAAAATTTAATCTCCTTGATCCAAATCACACAGCGAGGCCCTGGCCGGGCGGCTGGAGTCGTCCCGGACACCAGAAAGGTTACGGGGCTGCTTCCCCATCAGGGCACATACCTAGGTTGGGGTTCGATCCCCAGTCAGGGGCATGCAGGAGGTAACCCACCAATGTTTCTCTCACATCAACGTTTCTCTCTCTCTCTCTCTCTCAAATCTTTAAACATATCCTTAGGTGAAGATTAAATTTAAAAAAAGATCACACAGCTAGCAGATGGCAAAACTGGTTCTGGAGCAAAGATCTCCCAAGCCCGGTGTTCGTTCACTTGGCTCTGCCTCCCAGCTGTGTGACCCCCACTCCGTCCTCGGGCTTCGCTCGCCTGCCGGGAGCTGGACGTGCAGCCGGAGGTGGAACGAGGGCCGGACAGACTGCCCCCCGCCTCCTGGAGTGATTTGGAACTAAATGCACCCAAGTAACCCACGGAGCCCCAAAGAATGGAAGCCGCAGGGTCCTGCTGAAAACCGAAGGATTCAGTTAGATCTGGGTGGGGCCTGAAAGGAGTCATTTGGAAACTTCCTCCGACAACCTGCGCACAAACCTGCGTTTTCAGGACCACGGGAAGCGCTGACTCCGACTTCCTCCCCCACGCTCACATCCTGGCTCTGTCTTCAGACGGCCTGTGACTATCTCTGTCGTCCAGCAGTTACACTCGCAGCCTGGCGCAAAGTGCCCACGGCCTGGTACTGGTGGCGTCCGAGTACCTCCCCAAGGAAGAGTGGTTCACATCGTAGGCGGGGTGGGCGTGTGGGGACCCTCCAGGGAGCAGAAACGCAGCTAGCGAGAGCCCCCGCTGCTGGGCGAGGCAATGAAGGCGTCGGGGACCCCGCCTCACCGACCAGGCCGCCCGCGACGTTCCCCCAGCACCGTTCCAGCAACCAGCCCAGTGAGCCCCGGGTGCGAGGTCTCTCATCCACAGAAACTCCCGCTTCGACGACGTTGCTGGCGGGTGGGTTTCTTCCTAGTAAGCAGGTGGAGCATTTGGCCCAGGATGACGTGGGAAAGGAGATTTGGGATTTAAGGAAACCACCAGGCGAGAAGTGAGCTCCTCAGACCGTGCGGTCAGGGCACGAATCCAGCCGGACCGGTTCTTGGAGAAGCTGCCAACATCACCCGGGTGAAGGGCACAAAGCACGTCATTTTAGAAAGTGTTTGCGAAAGGAGGTGACTTCGTGGAGTCTGTGGCAGGTGCGGGTCGGTGGTTACAGCCGACGCAGTGGCCCCGGCCTGCGCACCGGGGGCGCTCAGGTTCCAGTCCCAGTCAGGGGCACGCACCTGGGGTGCAGGTTTCTCCCCGGCCCCGCTCGGGGCACGTGGGGGACTCACATCGCTGCCTCTCTCTCTCTCTCCCCCTCCCTCCCTTCTACTCTCTTTAAAAATCAATGGAAAAAATATCCTCGAGTGAAGATTAACAAAACAACCCCCCCCCCCCCCGCATCACCCACGAACCCAGGCAGCCGGGGCAGCTCAAGAACCTTCTCTACGCGAGTGAGACTCACCACCTCCCGGGGCCTGGCTGGTCGGCAGCCCGGAGACGGCGAAGTGCAGGCGGCCACGTAAAGGCCTGCCCTGCGCACGGCTGGTCACGGGGGCCTTTCGCGGGTGGCGTTGCAGACGCACGGTCGTCCCAGGGAGACCTGGAGCAGGCGGCTGCCCAGCTGGGCCCACCCCTCTTCCTGAGACTTGTGTTTGGGGGTCTATCCCCTTGATAGCTTGCGTTTGGTTTTCTCTCGCGCGCTCTCTCTTTTTTTAAATTGATTTCAAGGAGAGGAAGGGAGAGAGAGAAACATCAATGATGAGAGAGAGGCAGTGACGGGCCGCCTCCGGCACGCCCCCGACTGGGGATCGATCCCGCCACCCGGGCACGTGCCCTGACCGGGAATCGAGCCGCGACCTCCCTGTTCACGGGTCGGTGCTCAGCCCCGAGTCCCGCCGGCTGGGCCTGCATTTGGTTTTTGCAGGGAAGCGGCTCCCTCACGCTTGGTCACAGCTGCAAGGTAAGCACCTGCTGAGAAGGCGAGATCAGCAACGGGGTGAGGAGCTGACGTCCGTGTCCCTGAACAGCACCCCCTTGGCTCCAGGTCCTGGGCGCGCGCGGGGTCTGCGGGGGCGGCTGTGACACCCCGGCCCTGCGGAGTGAGGGCCAGAGGCAGGCATGGGAGGCGGCGACCTCAGCCCATCAGTAACTTGCTAACTGAGGGCTCCTTGCAGCGGCTTCTCCTAGGACGGGGCAATCACCCTCTGAATGCTAAATGAGCTCTGTTCTGAGCAGGCATTATGGAAACCGGGGGTGAGTTTTAGCCTATACTTGTGTTTTTTGTTTGTTTTTCAATCCTCATTTGAGGATATTTTTTTTCCATTGCTTTTTTTTTTTTTTTTCAGAGAGGGTAGAAGGGAGAGATATAGAGGGAAGGAGAGAGAGAGAGAGAGAAGCATCGATGTGAGAGAGACACAGTGATTGGCTGCCTCCTGCACGTGACCTGACCAGGCCCGGGGATCCCGCCTGCACCCGAGGCGCGTGCCCCTGACTGGGAGTGGGGCCCGGGATCCTTTGGTGCGCGGACTGACGCTCTAACCACGGGGCCACACCAGCCAGGGCTGTGCTTGTTTTTTTTATTAGCACCATGTATTTTTACGGGTATCAGAGCATTTCAAACTCTCTGCCAAGCTTCCCTAGACCCACTCTTGGGAAAGGAGCCCCCAGCACCCACGCCCACCCAGCCCCAGGCCTCTCTGCCCCGCTGAGCCTCTAACCTCGAGCTTTCCTCTAAGGTCCCCTTTCCATGCAGGCTCCCCGGGTGAAGTGCTAAGGGCCCCGGTTGCCCTAACAAAGTCCGAGTTAGCGATCAGTACGGGGCCAGCCACTGTCCCCACAGCCACACAGTTGCTCGCTTCAGCCTGGCCTTCCGGTCCCAGGCCTTTCCTCTATCCGTCCTTATCGGGGGACCTAGGAAACTGCAGGGTCTGCGACTCACAGGAAGACTTAGCAGAGGCTGCTGCTCCCGGTGGTTTTCTTGAAGGTTAAGGGCAAGTCAGAGGCCCCGTATCCAGGCCCCCTCGTCTGGGAGCTCTGATAACCGAGCCCGCGTCACGCACCCAGCGTGGGAAGCTGCTATCGCCTCCGCCCGGGGCTCCCAGGAACAAAGAGGCTTCTGTGGGAGGCCAGTGACGTCACTTTTATCAGGGCCTCAGGGTTGAGCATTTGGGAAACCGGACGGCTTTTTCCCAGGCTGTACGTGCCCCCAGCCCCCACCCTGCAAAGTTCTGAAATAAAGGACAGTGACAGCAAGCAAGGCCCCTCACCTGGCCCTCGAGTTCCCAGACGCTGAGGATAGTTGAGTGCGGGACAAGGCCCGGAGGTTCTCCATCAATTCCCGTACGTTATAGATGACAGACCCCAAGTCCTCGTGGGGCCCAGGGTGCCCTGCTGGTCCCTCTCAGGTCTCAGGGGACTGCAGTGGCTGACCCGTGAGAGGCAAGTTTGCGACAGAGAAGAGATCCCTTCGCTCTTTGCTATCGTTGCCGTCAATCCCCACCTGAGGACATGCTTTCCGTTGATTTTTAGAGAGAGTGGGAGGCAGGCAGGGAGGGAGGGGAAGAGGGAGGGAGAGAAACGTCAATGTGGGAGAGACACATCGGCTGGTTGCCTCCCGCACTCGCCCTAACCGGGGCTCGAACCTGAAACCCAGGTACATGCCCTTGACCAGAAATCAAACCCGAGAGCCTTTGGCGAGCAGGCTGACGTTCTAACCACTGAGCCACACAGGCCAGGACAGGATAACGTCACTCTCAAAACCCAGCGCTGGCAAGTCTTTCTTGCTCCAGGGGACAGACCAGCCTACCTTGGACCCATCTCCCACCTGTAGCCCCGCCCAGGGAGCCAGGTGAGGGCAGGACTGCACCCTGCTGGGAGGGCAGAGGCCGCCCAGGTGAGGCTTGACCCCAGGCTGTCAATCCTGCAGGCGCTGAGCTCCTCGGGCAGAGAGCGGTGGGGGCTGGGAGACCTTCAGTGTCTGGATTTGGAACAGAGACACCCCGCTGCTGTGCCCACCGCTGGGAGGGTCCCGTCGGAGTGTGCGAGTGCCACCTCCGACGCGGGATGGCAATCCTGCCACGGGGCAGAAGGCACCCAGCAAGCTCCTTAAGACCATGTTTGTAACGAAGCAAAACCGAGCACCCAATGTAGCCCGGAGCCAAGGAGAAGCTTGGATCTCGTTATTGGGGCTAACAGTCCCCAGGGTACGACCTGCAGGGTCCATGAAGATTCCTGGTTCCAACTAACAGAAATTCAGCTCATACCTGTTAGAGCAGGAAGGGAACCCATGAGGAGAAAATCGAGTTGTCCCTTGTGATAAAATCACCTTTGGGTGGCCCGGGGTGGGCTTCAGGGGCAGCTGCCACCGGGCAACGACTCCGCTCCCCATCTGCTGCCTCCACGGGCTCAGGCGTCACCTCCCGTTGCCCTCAGCGCCGACACGCTCTGTCCTCCTGGCGGAGGCCCTGGCTGCCCTCAGGGACGCGGATTCGCATCGCGGGGCTTCCACCGCTATTTCACACCGCTCCTGAGGACCCCCCGCCACTGGCCAGGCGTGGGTCAGGCCCATCCCTGGACGGCGCAGTGGGCCGAGCTGGAGGGCCTCCCTCGGGAGGGACGGCCACCGCAGGAGCAGGGCGTGGTCCGGGGGACCAAGCAGGGGGCGTCCCGGCCCTGGGCTCCTCTTGTTTGTGCCAACGCGGGATTGGCAGAGTGCAGCCCCTGTGCCAAATCCAGCTGGCAACCCGTTTTTGTAAATAAAGGTCAATCGGAACAATGCCGCTCATCCCTGCTCTCCTGGCAGAGCGGGAGGGATGTTCTGGTCCTTGTGCTAAAGGTTAAGACATCCTGGGAGGGTGCCCGGTGGCATTGCCCCACGGCTAGAGCAGGCTCGCAGGTCAAGGCGCTGAAGGTCGGGCAGAAGGTATGGATTTCCACTTTGGGGGCTTTCGTTTTCGTGACTGGGCTGGATTCCCAGGCCCCTCTCCCGGGCTCTTCTAATGTCCCTCTGCCTTCCTCCCCTCGTGAGGCTGAGGTTACAGGTCCATGTGGGTATCCCTGACCTTTGGGTGGCCTGGGATGGGCGCCCAGGGCCAAAGGTGTCCTGGCCTCAGGATGACGTGGTGTCTCTGGCCTGATCTTTTGGGCCAAGGTTGGTTCTCGTGTGGTCCAAGCTTCTCAGCTCCGACAACTGTGCCGGAGCGCCGGCGAGTGAGGCTCTGAGCCCCACGAGCTCGTCCTCCTAGCACACGCCTGCCCCTGAGACCTCCTGGGGGGGGGGGGAGGGCAGAGCTGATGCAGAACCGGGTGCTTCTGGGTCCACCGGCCCAATATTATTTTATAATCTCGCCTCCTTCCCCGCAAACACCAACTCTGATCCCTCACCCCGAGGAGAATGCTCCGCTCTCAGCTGCTGGTCCCGGCCGGCCGGCCAGTTCTCTGCAGGCCCGGGGACGAGGCACCGTCCTGGGGGGGCCTGTTCTGAGGCGAGAGGATGTTCTCTTCTGGCAACTCAAAGGCTCGTCACAGCCCTGCCGGAGTGGCTCAGTCGGTTGAGCACCCAAAGGTCGCCGGTTCGATGCCCGGGTTGCGGGTTCGATCCCCAGTCATACAGAAGGCAACTGATCAAGGTTCCTCCCTCTCTCCCCCTTCCTCTCTCTAAGCAAGTCCTCGGGTGAAAATATTAAAAAAAGATTTCATCATAAAAAGGGCAGCAGAGTTGAAGCTTTCGCTGGGCCCCGGCCGGCATGCAGGTCAAGCTCATTTCCTGAGACCGTGAGGCCCTTTGGGAGAAGCTGAGAAGCTCTTCCCGTGCCACTGAGCTCATCTAACCCAGGTCGCTAGGCTGTTTCTGTTCACTCGTCATCATTGTTAGTGATACTCAAGGACAAGAACAACCCACGACGCAGCAGAGACACGGCCAGGCAGAGCAGCAGCATCCCACAGAGCAGCAGCATCCGGCCGACCGGGAGCGACGTCAGGGGCCGTCGGCCGGTGGCCCCGAGAGAGCCGACGACCTCCCACGGTACCTCCGGCTGCGGGGACAGCGCGGGGCCGGCCCAGGCCGCGGCGAGCCCCCGGGGAGAGCGAGATGTGCCGCGAACACCCAGTGCGGACAGGCGAGGCCCCCCGTATCCGGGCACCTCGAGGGGAGGGGCTGCCCGGCTTTCCAAGACCTCCCTGCACTGCGTGGGCCTTCTGTTCACCACGGGGTCGGGGTGCAGGGGTCCCCTCTCTCCTCCATCCTTCCTCCGTAATGAAGAGCGCCTGGCCGGCGTTCCTCGGTTGGCGGGAGCGGGTGAAGAGTGTGCCTGCGTGAGAAGTAGCTTCGGGACAGTGAACCAGAGGCTGCCTCCCCCCAATTCCCCGGCGGGGTCACCCGAGCCTCCTCCATCCGTCCCCAAGGCACGGCTAGGCGACCTCGGCTACTTTCCAGGTGGGGTTCTGATGGGTGTCCCCGTGGGGGAGCACGAGGGAAATCACTGGGAACGCTGCCCTCCAGCCCCCAAATAAAATAAGGCCCAGGGACGGCCCAGCCTCCGTCAGGTAGACGGACGGAAGGGACGGAGCTGTCGGACTGAAGACGGGCCACAGGAGCCTGTGAGCGAGGCGACTTCTTGCCGTTGTCGCCACTTCAGGGGGCCTTGGATCGGCTCCTCCCTGGGGGCGAAGCCCGGGCACCCTCCGGGGAGCGGCCGCCGGCGCCCCACCTGCGAGCTCCCCGCTTTCCCGGCTGCTGGCCTTTTTCCCGGGCCCACGGCTCCAACGCCCGCGTCTGAGAGACGAGGCTGTTCAGGCGCAGCGCGGGCAGGTTCCCGCCCGCCGCCCCGACGGACGGCCTGTTCCCGCGGGCAGAAGCTTGCCGCCCGCTCGCTTGCCACACAAACGCCACCCACTCGTTCCCACGTCTGCCTGCCGGTGGGAACGGCTGCGGGGCTGAGACAGACACAGATTCCCAGGCTGCGTGCCCTGGGGCCCGGGGCCTGAGCGTTGACTGGCACATCTGGGGACGTGGAGCGCGGGTCCGGGGCGGCACCGTGACGCTGGGGTCCCGGGCGAGTCAAGGAGCCCGGCGGGCCTCTAACTCCGCCTCTCCTCCTGCGGAGAAAGAGCGCTGACCCTGCGAGATAAAACCTGGCCCGGCCCTAGCAGGCTTGGCCCAGTGGTTAGAGGGTGGGTCCCAGGACTGGAGGGCCTCGGGTTCGGTTCTGGTCGAGGGCATGTACCTGGGTTGCGGGCCCTATCCTTGGCCCCGTCAGTCAGGGCGGGAGGCAACGAATCCACGTTCATGTTTCTCTCTCTCTTCCACTCTCTCTGAAAAGCAGGGGAAAAAATATCCTCAGGTGGGGATTAAAGAAACAAAGAAACAAAAACCTGATCAGGCACTGACACTGTTAATGCTCAGCGTCTCTGCAGGAATTAGAAATACGTTTCTGTAAAGCCTTAGAAGGAAACATCCTTACAGGGGAAAGGGTTACTAGGAGTCATCTGTACAGAAAGCAGCCCTTGTCCGGGAGGATGGCTTTGAAAAGCAAATGTTAGTGAAAGATGCTCTGTGGGGGGGAGGCCCGCGAATCCGGCCCAGAGCACAAGGGCCCATCTTTGTCCGGCCATCTGCAGCCCGGGCCTGAATGGCCCTTGGAGAAGCAGGAGCTTCGAAGGCGAATGGTTTCTGGCCTCCGTGTCAAAGAGAAACAGAGCGGTTCTCGCACAAAGGGACTGGGGTCTGAAAGCGACTCTGCACTAGACAGGGGTCTCCGGACGCGTCTCTCCCACGCGGGCCCTAATCGGGCCGCACACCCGTGCACCAGAGAGCGCCCCACGTCCAGTCGTGGTCTTTCTTTCTACGTGGGTAACTTACGGCTGCCCCGGCAGCTCCACGTGGGAAATAATCAGGGTGCTCCTGGAGTTGCCCGTAATGACGAGTGACCCCGACACACGCACGGCCTCGAGGTGACTCCAGCAGCCGTGCAAGCCCAGGCAGGTGCCTCCCCCTGTCCCAGCTTCTGCTTCCGGAAAGTCCAGGTCACTGGGCCTGTGTCATAGGTTGAGCTGGGGATTAAATAAGAGAGTGAACATAAGGCACCTGACGCAGAGACTGCTCCAGAAAGGGGGAGGCTCCCTGTCCCCCTCTTTGAGCCTGGGGTGGAGCCCCCCACCCCAAGGTCACAGCGAAGGCTGGTTTTGACCTTCAGTCGACTGAATCGGTGAGGGGCAGCTACTCCGCGCATCTGGACACCCTTGACCAGGAAGCTGAGAGGCGAGAGTGTTTGACTTGGCTCCTGCAAAAAACAATATTTGCTCGAGGTTGGTTCCTGCCTTATGAATTTTTAAGCTCACATAAATCAAACCGTGAAAATGGACAAAGGCTGAGTTTCCTGCGCCAGGACCAAAATAGAAGCTGCCCGCGTCTCTTAAACCGTTGAGATGATGTTCCCATAACCCAGCGATGCTGAGATGAAGAGCCGGCCGTTCCTCCGCGGGTCCCGGAGCATAACTGACAATACATGGGAGCCGTCTGTCTCCTCAGCTGACACGGTGCCTGTGTGTCTCCCACTTGCAAAGGGCAGGCTGTGCAAAGGCCGCGGAGCCCCGGGGCCGGTTTTTGCTTCCTGGCTCTCCTTGCTTTTCCCCGTAGCTGTCATCACCAGGTCCCCACCAGTAAATGATTAACAGAGAGCGAGGGAGAATCCGTCCAGCGTTTAGAGTGAGTGCCTTTCCTGAAGGTTTCCTACCAGAAATGCACCCCCGTTGAGAGATCCACGAGGCAGAATCCCCAACCGCAGAGCACAGCGCTTTCATTAAATACCACGTTCACCACCCCGACCAGCGCACCTTCAGCAACGCTTATGAGCTGCAGACTTCAAAGGACATGGAAACAGCCGAGAGACGTTCCCCCTTTCGGGCCAGTGGGAGGGGAAGATTAGGAAGCGCCTGGTTTACTGCGAGGCAGGAGGAGCTCGAACGCGTCGCAAGCGGATGCGAGGGGCCTCGAGACGCAGGGAGACGCCGCCACAGAGGGTGGAACCGGAGCCGACCTTCAAACAATGATAAAGGTGTTAATAGGAGAGAAGGTGCTGCAGAGGCCGGGACAGTGGCCGGGCGAGCGACACTGGCAAGGAGGTGGGGGCTGGGGAGGCGGGGACGTAGGAAAGCAGCTTGGATTCCGGACTCCGGTCAGAGCCCTTTGGGAACCGGCCTGGTCTTTCTGACCAACAGGCGACCCCTCCCAGGAAAGCCCCAGGCCTGGCCGGGGACGGGGAGGGAGAGTGGGAGAGAGAAAGAAGGGGTCCGGGCTCACACCGGGGCTGACGCTGACCCTAAGGAGCCTCGTCTGCATTTCTGCACAAAGGCCCTGCGGTCAGAGTGGACCTGCACCGTAGATTCACAATAAACAATGTCAGTCAGTGCGTAAAATCGCCTGGAAATCCGCAGTAGGGTCTTCCTGGCAAGTTAGGTGAGCCGGTCCCCAAAATAAACTCAGTGTAAAGGGAGGTGAGTGGCAGAATGCAAGCTATTTTTAGCTTACCTATTACTGTGCGAGGCTTCTTCCTTCTACCCAAGATTCTCCAGCTCAGGCTTGTTTTGATTTTCCAAGCGACCGAGGACGACAGATGGTCGTCATCTAGCTGAAGAATCTCATCTGCTACTTGGTGGGGCCTCAGCCCTCCCTGTCCGTCGGGAGCTCGGGGGCAGTTTTTCAAAAGGCAGCCGGTGCCCAGGCTTCACCCCAGGGGTTTCGGGGTTCGCTCAGGGGCCCGGGGCCGCCGCGCTTTTAAGAAGCTCCCAGATGCTTCGGATGCTCAGGGGTGAGGACTGTGGCTCCTAAGTGTTTAAACCGATGCTGATGCCACTTTGCTCAGATCCTCGCGGTCGCTGAGAGCCGGCTCTGAAACCCACGCGGGGCCCTCATTGCAGCTGCAAGGGCAGGACAAGTGTTTTCGGCTCATCAGCATTTTAACTCAATTACTTTGGAGATGATTCTGTTTACAAACCACATGTAACAGCCTCTGAAGTGGAAGCCGTGTAGCGGAGGGGCCCGGGGTTTGGCTCAATCGCGGAGAGCACAGAAGCGA
This sequence comes from Miniopterus natalensis, assembly GCF_054644295.1. Classification (NCBI taxonomy): domain Eukaryota; kingdom Metazoa; phylum Chordata; class Mammalia; order Chiroptera; family Miniopteridae; genus Miniopterus; species Miniopterus natalensis. The sequence continues at coordinate 3,003,373 of NC_142088.1, read as the reverse complement.
GGAGGAGACCCGACGGGGCGCACGCGTGTCCCCGCTGACTGCGATTACATGTAGGTGTGTCCGTGTCATTGTGAGCCGCTCAGGTTGTTTTGCCTGATCAGGTCCAATGAGATAAAAGCTGTGGATTATTTGGAACGTGGGCGATGCGCTTCGCCTCCTAAGACAGTAAGTCCGCTATTTTGATATAAGCCGTGGGCACAGGCCTCATAAATATAACCCCGTGACATTTCTTTATAGTCAAGGAAAACTGAGCTTCCTTAGGAGAGAACAGGCCACGAAGAATTCCGTTTCCATGGAGGGGGAAAAAAAAGTTTTCTGCTTGAATCTCAAGCTGCTTGGGCCACGATGAGATTTCAGCGGGAGAACTTGGGGCAGCGTGTTCGGGTGAGACTGGAGCAGGAAAATGCGGAGCCCACGGGAACCAAGCAACTGCGCGGCAATCAGCAAATATCCCCAAACCCTGGGTCCCCAGGAACAACAAGGCAGCAAGTGGGGGAGGTGACTCCTGGTGCTGACCAGACCTCCCCCACGTCTCCCCAAGGTCTCTGCACACAGGGCACCTGGGACCCAGACAGAGGCGGCCCTGTGCCCGCATGTCATCCACGTGGTCACATTCATTTCGCCCTAGAAAAAGGGCAGGTGATACCGTTCCTTGGAAACGAGCGTCATTTCCACCATCACTACTCACCCTCCTTGCCCTCCCTCTCAGGGCCTGAATAAGCGCTAATTATTGCAAGTGGTAATCACAGCGTACATTCGTCTGCGCCTTATTGCCTGTCCTCACTGGAGTGCAAACCCCACGGGGAGGAGCTGGCCTGTCCCAAGCGTGTGCAGGTCCCAAAACCTAACCCAGCGCCTGGCACGCGGAGCGTGAGTCCGCTGAGCGAGTCCGCCCTCACACAAACACCTGTGTCTGCGTGGGATCCACGTGCATCTGATGGGCGACGGGGGGCCCCCTTTCCCTCTCTGCCTGGGCACTGTTTATTTATAAGGAGAAACCGTTTAGGATTTGCTCAGATCTCCATTTGGTTGGCCCTGACTTAAGATAAATAAAATCTTAAGAAAAAAAGTGGCCCGAGTGAGAACTAGTTTTTTTCTTCCAGGCTTTTTTTTTTCCCCTAACAAAGCATCTCAAGAGATTCAGTCTTGTGGGGGAATGAGTTTGCATTGTGTTCATCACAAGCGGGCTTCCCTGGCTTGCACTGCAGACCTCTTTCCAAGGGTGTGGACACGCCGTCCAGTGTGGAGTGGTCCTCGGGACGTGCCGGGAAGAGACGGGGCCATTAGGGGGGAGGGGGTGTGGTTGCTGCTTAAATAAAACAGGCAGGAATGGGCCCCTACAGGCGGGAACCTCCACAGTCACTGGAACCCGCCCTCTCCAGCATCGACGTAACCTCAGGCTGAAGGTTTGAACACATACATGTAGTCACCACTGGCAGCGGCCACAGGGCCCCGCCGTGGGCAGACACAGGCCCCCTGGGCGCGGGTGGGCAGGAGGGCATCGCCAGAGGTACAGGGATCCCGAGTTCAAGAGCAGGGCATGGGTCTGACGCTTGGAGCAGATCCTTCCCCAGTCGAGCTTCTGATGAGACGGCAACCCAGCCAACACGTCGGCTCCCACTCTGTGGGACCCTGTGCAGAGAACCCCGCTGAGCCATACCCGGGCTCCTGACCCCCAGAAACTGTGAGGTCATAAACACGCATTGTTTCAAACCACTAAATTTGTGGTAATTTGTTATGCAAATTATAAAACTGATACGCCTATGGTATAACGTAATAATAATATATAGGCATATGTGCTTCCATTTTCATAAAGAAACATTGGAAATGCCCTGGCTGCTGTGGCTCGGTCGGTTGCCCTGACCGGGGATTGAACCCCGATCTCCTGGGTCATAGGTCGATGCTCAACCGCCGAGCCATGCCGGCCGGGCTAAAAACCAATTTTAATAAAAGGAAACACCGGAAAGATAAACAGGAAATTTATATAAATATCCACGAGGTGAGGGAGAAATGGGTGTGTCCAGAGGGAGGGAGGAAGACTTCTTAAGCCATCGCTTTTCGAATGTTTGAATACTTACGTAGAGGACCTATTCAAAAAGTTAAATTTAATTTCTTTTCTGCTTTTCCATTTAGTAATAAAAGGCTATTCTTCAGATTTGTACCTTTCATATTTCACAATTTATGTTCATAGTACCTTTTACCTTGATTCTTTCTGCACCAAAATCACTAACGTAACCTGTTCTGCTGATCTTCAGAATGTCTCCTTTTAACCTCAAATTGCCATCGTCCAAGGAATCCTGGACTCTCCTCATTGGTGTCTGCCCAGCACCCAACACAGAGACCGGCATGGGGGCACCCCAGTAAGTGCCTGCTGATGAATGAATGAAGGGCGATGCCCCTCATTTGGGCGTTTCTATCCATCACAAACCCACCTGGACGCTGGCTTCCAACCCCCCCCCCGCAGGCCGATTCCACTCTCCGCCTGAAGCTCCCTGCAGGACGAGCTGCCTCCTTCCCGCCTCCGGGCGCCCCCCTGCCGGCAGGGGGTGTTGACGAAACACGATTCCTAACGCATTTTAAACATCTTTCGGGAAAACGTTATGCGGAGAAGACACAGGGATGGTGACCGCAAAACACAGGCATCCGTTCCTCCCTGGCTCGTCTGCCGAAAACAACTCTCCGAGTTTCTGGCAGGCTCTCCCTCGGCCGAGCCACACCCGCCGTGGCCGACGTGGCCTCCGTGGCCTCCGTGGCCGCCGTGGCACGCAGGGACGGAGCTGGCCGAGGGTGGCCAGCCTCCCGGCCCCTTCGCCCTCCCCGGCCAGCTGGTCAAGGCTCCTCTTAGGAGGCGCGGACACCCTGCTCTCCCGTCGCCCGGGCCCCTCGCCGGCTGGGGCTGACATCCCTGCGAGCGAACCTCTGTCCTGTTCTAAGGACGGGGGCCCGATGCACACCCTTTCCTATAGCCGGGAACCTCTCTTTTTCTCTTTCATTCTCTTGCATGGACTGGCGTCCAGCCCCCCTCTTTAGCCCACGATGGCTCCCGGAGCCAAGAGGAGGGAGGTGGGAGCTGCAGGAAGAGGCAGGGAGGGCTCGGGGCGGGTTGGCCGGAGCCCCTGGAGCCCCGAAAGGGATCCTTGAGTGTAGGTGCGAGCTGGGGGTCGGGCTAGGAAGAGGGGGACGGGACTGTGGTTAAGCCTCGCAGTAAGTACCTTTTCAACGATGCACAACTGAAGTGCCCGCACTGCTTCGATAAGAATTTAAATCCATAGTAACAATAAAACTCACCGTGCTTTTCCAAACATCAAAAATAACTTCAGTTTTATAAAAACAAAGAACAAAGTATGGAGTTAAAATGAGCAAGAAGCACAGGGAAATTCACGTATAACAGGGTTTTCTGCTCTGTTCTGACTGACTTTCTCCTTGGGGAATAGGTTTTGTTGGCGTCGATGGGTTTTGCTTTTTGGGTAACTGCTTAGACGCCGTAACCCAGACTCGGGGTCGCACCCAATCAGACGTGCCTGGTGCTGGGGGCTGAGCCCGCTGCCGGGGGCCCGGCCTCCGGGGCCTTCTCAAGGCACACTGGCTGCCTGGAGTTGAAGTGACCCGGCCCGCCTTGGGTCCGAGCTGCCTCCGATTTTCTCAGGGGCTCCTTTAGGAACCGTCACCATGAAAAACATTTCTCGATTTTCTGTAAAACTTTACGAAGACTTCGGCTGATACCTCCCTAATGTCCCTTTCAGAAGGATCCACAAGACAAATTTTCCTCTAAATTTAAAATCCCCAAAGAGGCCGTCTTCTGACGAAGTGGCATCTGGCGACGAAAACCTGTGGCCGCGCCCTCGCCTTAGCTCCGAGAGCGAAAGCACGCGTCTCCCCCAGGCGGGTTGACAATCCGCGCACCTTCGAACTGGTGGGGACTCTACGTTTTTGTTAATGTTTATTTAGGAGATGGAGAGGGGCTGATTTCCTTCCTTTCCTAGGTGTCGATTTTGACTAGGTAATAAAATAGTCGCCGTCGTAGTGTGAGATTTTACCGTACCTCCCCCGTAATTAACTGGCCAACCACTAAAATTGGCTGCCCCCAGGACTGTGGCCGGAGGAATTTAAATGTCAGAAACATCTCAGCGTGCTAAAAAACACAGACGTGCTCCCCATTTAACCCCACATGCGGGCGTCAACGTGGCTCTGGGCTGCTAATCCCTTCAAACAGAGGCCGAAGCACGTGCGGGGGACTGCTGGGGGATGGGGAGCTGCGTCTTGGACCTGCACCCCCCGGTTCTGGTGCTCAGGGGAGCCGCTGGGCAGGCTCCCCCAGGACAAGGCGCCGGGCAGCAAGCCTGGCCGCCCGCAGTGGAGTGGGGCCGAGACGCACCTCCCCTCGCATCTCCCACCTGCCCGCCAGCTTTTCTCCGCGGAGGCACGTTTTGTGCCCCTGACGGTAACCGCAGCGGCTCCGGGAGGCCCCTTCCGTCCTCACATAACCAAGGGCTCGGTCCCGCGGCCGGCACAGGCTTCCAGCAGACGCGGGGTTGGCGGGTTCCAGGACTCACACCTTGAGACGGGCCGTGCGTTGGCTCGCCATGCTCGTAACAAAGCACCGCAAGCCGGCGGTCTAAGGACACACGTCGACTGCTTCACAGCCCCGACGGGCGCAAGTCTGAAGTCAAGGTGTTGCCAGGGGCTGCTCCGGGCCTCTCTCCTCGGCGGAAGAAACGGAAAAAGTGCCGTAGGTATGTGCTTTAAAACCAAAGCATCCCACCCATAGAGAGCACGTTTCTGATCGCGATGCGGAAAGAAAGGGTCATTGGGGGCCCTGGGACGCCGGCGTGAGGCCGTGTAACCGGGCGGGTTGCGAAGCGCCGCAGTTCAAACGGGAAACCCCATTTGGGGAGACAGCAGCCCTGGTGAAACCGAGGTCCCCTGCCCCAGGGCCGGTCCTTCAGCCCCGCCGTCTGCCCCAGCCCCTGGAGGCGCTGTTTCTATTCCTGGGACCCTCACCTACGCGGCCCTCACTTCGGATAGATTCTCCGACTTGTCCCCTTGAACTTCACTGCAGTGGAGGAGACAAGCCCAACAGAGCTGGCCCTGCAGGTGGACACCGAACCCCTACACTAGCCTGGGCACCACCGGCCCGGGCGGGCCCCACGCCAGCCAGGCGCCCCCTCCTTCCATGGCCTGCCCGCGGGACGCAGGTGCTGCAAGCGCTCGAGGCAGGAAACATTCGCGTTCATTGCAATCAATTAACAATAGTTCCGCTCATCCCCTTCGAGTCCAGTTCACTAATTAGGGAGCCAGGACGGCAAGCCCAGAGTAGGCTGAACAAGGTTTCTTTTCTTTCCCCGGCCCCGTCCCTACAGCTGCCTCCGATCCTGTGACGGGGCAACGGTTGCCAGAGGCCCTTCGCTGGACGTGGTCTGGGCCTCGCGGGGGACTAGGGGAGCCGCGTGAAGGGGCTTTGCAGGGACTCGGCTGCCCTCCCACGTGTTTGCTTTCCCTCCCCTCAGACCTCCGCACCTGGGCCCCCGCTCAGAACCGTCTGGAAGGAGGGTGAGGTCATAGAAGGAAAAGGCTCGGCCGGGTGGGGAGACCTGCACCCTCGTCACCCTCTGACGTCCACAGGCAGCCGGTCGGGCCGGGGCCCGGGGTTCACAGGACAGGGGGCTGAGGAGATGAAGCTGGGGGCTGCTCGGGAGTTACTTCGATGGGTCTTCCCCGTGTGGCTTTTATCACTAAAGGGGTGTGATCCTGCCACTGAGTTTTCTCTGAATACGGCAGGTGACCTCTTGACCGCCCCTGCCCTGGGGGTGCTCTGCAGACCGCCCCCCGGGAAAGCTGAGCTCTGGGCTCCAGGAGCGAGCGGGACACAGGAATATGGGGAGGGGCCGGGAGGGGCAGGGCCCTGGGGGGACGACAAGCACCGAGGCCCTCCCACCCTGGTTCCTCTGCACACGCGCTCTGACGTCCGAAGGGCCTTGTCCCCGGGGAAGAGCGGACAGTCCTTCCATGACCTTAAGCGGACAGGGAGCGCCGTGACCTGCAGGTCCTGCAAACCGGCAGACGGGCCTGGAGTATGGAAACGGCCCCGGCCAGCCCTGAGGGAGCGGCCCCTCGACCTGGTGACGGAGCCCGACAATGCCCGTGGCTGGATCCCTGAATCGCTGCCGGCACCCTCCACGCGCCGACCGGCCCCAGGCACCTGCCAAATCTCCTGTCCCCTCGCGTGTGACTTCCCGGGCAAGAAAGGCAAGAGCTGGCTTTGTCGCCACCCGGAACGAATTTCTCAGTTAATGAGCTTTTAAAAAAGAAACAGCTCAAGCTTTTTGCTCTGACGCAACGTTTCCCGGATGCTTTGGGGAAGCAGCTACATATTATTTCTCCAAAGACAAGCAGCCAAGAGGCAGACACGGAGGCGGGGAAGCCAGAAAGGGAACATCCCTGACTGCCCGCGGCGTCCGGTGACGCCGGGCGCAGCCCCCAATCGGCATCTCACGTAACCCTTCGGGGGGGGGTTGCTACTGGGTTATTGAAAATAAGATTCGAAGAAGTTGAATGACTTGTTCTAGTAACTCAGAAATGGGGGGGCCCGGCTGGTGTTGCTCAGTAGTTGAGCATTAACCCATGAAGCGCGAGGGCACTGGTTGGACCCCCGGTGAGGGCACATGCCCGGGTTTTAGGCTCCACCCCCAGCAGGGGGGTGCAAGGGGCAGCCGATCGATGTTGATGTTTCTCTCTCATCTACGTTTCTCTCTCTCTTCCTCTCTCTCTAAAAAATTAATAAAAAAATAACAAGGGGAAACACTCTCAACCCTGGGGTCTTCGTAAACACGGGGGCCACTCGCCTGCACCCTGAAGGTTCTGGCGAGTCGTCACATTGGCCCTGACCACGCGACAAAGCCCCATCTCCACCTGTGACGGAAGGTCTACTGGTTTCCAGTAAAATTTCCGATGACTCGTCACAGCCATTCTCGGGCACAGTTCAACGGCCATGAGCCAGTCGGGGATGCTGGTCGTGGCGGCTGCCGTCCTGTTGCGAGATCCATTGTGGTGACAGGACTTGTGTCGGGGGCGCCCTGTCCTGGCCGTGTCGCATCAACCCGCTAGCTCTGCTCCGCCCTACCGGCCGCGTCCCTCCTCTTTTCTGACCGTCTCTAGGTGGCGAGGCGTAGGAGGGCCGAACCTGACGGGCTCTGCTGTCGGCCTTCGGGTTGGGGAGGTTCCGTTTTAGCAAAATAGAAACTGACCAACAGCAGAGAGCACAGGTCAACTCTCATCCAGACAAGTCGAAACATGGTAACACTTTCAACAATAAAGATAGATTAAAACAAATAAAAACAAACAAACGGATACAGGCCACTCTCGGTTCTTCACCCACGCAAGGTTTTCTCTGACGTATTTACAAAGTGTTTCAATGAATCTCATTGTTAGATAAATTTTCAATTTCCTTTAACAAACGCCTCGGCGCCAGATACTGTTCCAAGTGATTACAAATATCCACTCACGGTCCTCACGGCGAAGCAGTAAGGTAGGCGCTTGTGCCGTCTACACATTGTGGGTGAGGGAACACGGGCAGGGAACCACCCGAGTTCACCCACAGCTAGGGGGCGTCGCCAAGATTCGAACCCGGGGTCCGCTCGGCTCTGCCGAAAATAAAAATTAAAAAAAGAAAAAGAAACACGACAAGCCCGTATTTCTTAAACCGATTGCAGAGAACCGTTCTCCGATGTCCTTCATCACTCCCCCAACTCCATTCCCGCATCTTTCTTTCCTTTCTCCGCAACCCACACCCTGTGAGCCCAGGGCTCTGCCCGCAGGGCCAGCCGTCGCCGAGTCCCCTTTGGTCCTGAAAAACATTCTGTAGCCTGTTAATAAACATGCCTCCTTTTAGATTAAATTATTACTCATAGCGCCCAGGACGGAATGGACCCGCTTGATCCTGGTGAACAGCTTCTCTCTTATTAAGATGTGGGAGCGAGGAGATCCTACCTGGCAGGTGCGGACAGCTGAGTGCGAGGAGGGGTGTGAAGAATTAGAAGGCCGGCCCCTTCTTCGTCCTGAGCCTCGGAGCAGAGCGGAGAGTGGATTAAGTGCATTCCTTTGGGGAGAGGCAGGATATCTAAAACCTCGGCCTTTGAGCCTGATGAACGGGTATTTATCAGAATGCAGGCAAAGAAGGTTCTGTTCGGAGGCTTTTTCCAGAGCGATTAGCATCCATTTATTACATTCTGTCTCATACCTGAAGCCTAGATTATGCGGTCGGGTGCCGAGCCACACATCAATTCCCTCCCCCTCCGTAAGCATCCTCCCTCCCCTGCTTTCCCAGCCTGGATCCCACCGTTCAGCAAAGAAATGACCATCTTATGAAAGCTCCCCCCCATCCCTGTCCTTCTGCTGTAGTCCCAGCAAAATGCCACATCTGGGTCTAGATCCACAGTCTGCCAGCTTAGCTCCTTTATTTTAATTATTGAGCATACCAGGTTCAGACCACAGCCAGTCCCTGGCCTCCAGCCTCAGCTGGGCCTGAGGGCTCCTCTTGTCCTTGGTCATCGACTGTGGTGGGCGGAGTAACAGCCCCTAAAGACGTCCATGTCCTCACCCCCCAGACCTGGAATATGTTACTTTACGGTGGTACCTCGGTTTTCGAACGTCTCCGGTGACCAGCATTTCGGTTTGCGAAGGCCGGAAACCTGGAAGTAAATGCTTCGGTTTTCTAACGCGCCTCGGAAGTCGAACGTGCCAACGGCTTCCGCTGAGGGCGAGATCCTGAGACCTAGCTGTCGGCTGCGGATCCCTCGGTTTTCGAACATTTCAGAACTCGAATGGTCTCCCGGAATGGATTACATTTGAAAACCGAGGCACCACTGTATATGGCAAAAGGGACTTTGCGGAGGTGAATAAGTTAAGGAATTAGAGATGGGAGATTATCCCGAATCCCTCTGTGACCCAATGTAATCACTGGGGTCCTTATAAGGGGGAGGCAGGAGGACCAGAGTCAGAGAAGGAGATGTAATGGTGAAAGCAGGGGAGAGAGAGGGCCATGGAGGGCAGAGGGGAGGAGATTGGAAGATGCTATTCTGCTGGCTTTGAAGATGGGCAAGGGGACCACAAACCAAGGAATGTGGGTGCCTCTAGAAGCTGGAAAAGCCTAGGAAACCGATTCTCCCCTAGAGCCTCCAGAAAGAACACAGCCCTGCTGACACCTTGATTCTGGCCCCATAGAGCACATTTATAATTTTTTAAAATCTCTAGAACTGTAAGGGAATAATTTGGGTTGTTGAACTCACTAAATTAATGATAATTTGTTATGGCAGCAACAGGAAACTAATCAGTTATGTTTCCCATTTCCCCAGAAAATGCACCAAAACATCACCTCTCTCCTCACCAGTTCTAGCTCCTCATGCATCTCTCAGGAGACCACTCCACCTATTATTTCACAAGAAAAAACAGTAAGACATATATTTCTTTATTAATTAGTCAAAGATTCCCCCCAACCCTTACCACATTTACACACAAACACATCTGTTCCTTACCCTGTCTCTTGTAAAGAGTGATAATTTGCTTTCAATGACCACTCTCTAGTTTCTCTGTTTTCAATTTTATCAGTTCTGCCCTTGTCTTTACTACTTTCTTGTCTTCTCTTGCTTTGGGATTGATTTAGTCTTTTCTTTCCAATTATTTACATTTCTTAAAGTGAAAACATAGATTACTGGTTTGAGACTTTTCTTCTTTTTAATATAAGTATTTTAGAGCTATTAATTTTCCTTTAAGCACTTCTTTAGCTGCACCCCACAAACCCTGAAGTGTCATGTTTTCATTTTCATTCAGTTAAAACTATTTCCTAATACCCCTTGTGACTTCCTTTTTGACTCATGGTCATTTAGATACCTTTTGTTTAATTTGCAAATATTTGAGGGTTTTCCAATATTTTCTGTTATCAATTTCTAATTTAATTCCATTATGATCAAAGAAAACCTTCCTTTTGGGGCTGTTTTTTTTCCTCCCTCTCTTTCAATAAATGTTCTTATGCCTTACCCATTCTTAAAAAGAGACCCATCCTTTGGTCCTACTTTGCCATAGCTATTATTCTGCAACTCCTTTTAATACTTGCTATCTCCCTCTTTTCTTCCTGCTTCCTCACGCCTGTGCCTCTGGATTCTGATTGGTTTCCTAAGCCCTTTTAGCCTTCTAATGATCATTCTTTTTGTTTAAAATAGCCAGAGTTTATCTTGTTTGCTTCTAACCAAGGATCCTGGCTGATGCAGCTTAAAAGCATCACAAATGTGCCCCTAAGCCACAACATGTCATAAATCCTCTCCCAGTTTCAGCATCTCATCACCATAGCAACCACAAAATGTGCTATGCAGCAGCAGACTTAGAGGCGTGTTGTTAACGGCAGCCAAGTAGGGAGAGCATTTCAAGAAGGGGGAGGTAATGATTCATTCCAACAGCCCCAGGAAACTCACACAGAATCAGAGCAGGTTCGATGCAGGTGGGCCGGTTGACTATCATGAGAAGGTGAGGCTGCTTTCTTGTGATGAAATAAGATCAAAACTCTGTATCTCCCACATGTCAGCTGGGAGGAAGGTGAAGGTGAAATAGCCTAGGGCAGAGAAAAGAGAAGATTGGCGCCCTGTTCCATTGATAAAGGGAGACCAAATGACACAGGTTGGTAAGGTGACTCATGTGGGCCACATGGAAAGCTATAGGCAAAGCAGGTGCAACCAACACCCTCCTTTCTCCCGGGGTAAATGAGCATCCTAGAAAAATGCCCCAGTTATGCCTAGAATCACCCTCGATATTGGCAACTCGCTCCCCCAGGAGACCCACCCCTGCCTGAGTCCTGAAACCCACCTTCCTCGTCCCCTCCCCCTCTGACCATGTCATCTTTGTCTCTGCCCCCAAAGCATTGCCCCTGCACCCTGACTCAGGCCCTCGTGCTCATGTTTATCAACTACGGGTGGGAAACTCAGAGCCTCCCGCCTCCACTTGTCCCCCAGGGAGGGGATGGGCAATAAACAACGAGCTTCTTTTCTTGGGTCAAAGCCAAGAACTGCCAGGGTCCCACAGAGCGAAGCTTCCCAAGGGAGCCCGAGTCGAACGCCCCAGGGTGTGTCTTTCTTCTCTTTTCTCAAAGGGCGAAGGGGGGGGCAGCGAAGCCAGGACAGCCCCTGGGCACCCTCCTTCCCACCCGTTGCTGCTTCAAGGGCTCGGCCAGGTAAGACTCAGCTGTTCCTCCCCAGGCACCTTTTCTGAGTAAAATTCTTGAGGCTGTTCTGCAACAAAACAAGTGAGAAAACTAGAAAATAAGGCAGATTTTACCCCATAGCACAGTAAAAGAAAGGCCAAGGTGACAAAGAGAGAGAGGTGGTTTGTCAGGGGAGTTGAGGGGCTTCGAGGAGTTGGGGCCGGGGCAGGGTGGTCTCCCTGGAGCCACAGCGGCTCCCGGAGCAGCCACACACCTTCCCACTCACGTGCTCCCAAAGGCTCTTCCACTCACCTTCGCACCCACTCCTGCCGGGGCCCTGTATTGTAATAATGTTTTAAATTTAAAATAATTTTTGAATTACTTAAACTTGAACACTATTGGATTTGACCTGGAAAACCGGGGTTTTGGTTTCTCTTGAACTATTGAAATATCTGGCAGAATCAGGCCACAGTCCCCGACGGCAGCGGCGGGCGGGAGCTCAGCAGCCAGTGCCCCTGAGCCAGGTGTGGCCCTTGTCCCTGCACTACCCGACCCCACACGCACCTGCTGGTTTTCTTAAACCGCCCCCAAACTTCTCTGCAGACGTCTGAGTCTGCAATCCTGTTAAACCCTCGCCCCAGTGATCTGACCAGCTGACCAGCCCTGGGAAACGGCCAGCGTCAGCAGAGAAAGTTCCAGAGCCTCCGCACCACCCACAGCTGACCCCCAGACCACTCTGCCTTAGCTCACGACTGACGCCCCCTCCCCACCTGCCCTTGTCTCCCTGCCTCCTCCCTGTGTCACCTCCTGCGGAGGCTCTTACTCCACCCTGACCCCACCTTCAGTACCACAGCCAGGCCTGACCCGCTCCCCCTGCAGGTTGCAGCCACACTGTGGGTACATCGCCCAGCGGCTCTGTGTGCGAGACCCTTCCCCGGGGTGGTCTGTGCCTAAGCCCAGGACCAGGCTGGGGCAGAGATCAGGCCCAGGACCAGGCTGGGGCAGAGATCAGGCCCGGGACCAGGCTGGGGCAGAGGTCAGGCCCGGGACCAGGCTGGGGCAGAGGTCAGGCCCGGGACCAGGCTGGGGCAGAGGTCAGGCCCGGGACCAGGCTGGGGCAGAGGTCAGGCCCGGGACCAGGCTGGGGCAGAGATCAGCCCAGGACCAGGCTGGGGCAGAGGTCAGGCCCAGGACCAGGCCGGGGCAGAGGTCCGTCCACTCAGCACTCCTGTGGCAGGTGGACCCATCTCTACTCTCCCTCCTCAGGCTCGCATCTCACGGGTGTTTTATAATCTTGCAACACACGTCCTGCTCCCAGGTGGCCTCCGAGCCAGCAGAGCCAGACAGGAGGAGAGGCCCCTCCTCCCAAGCCCTGGCTTTTGAAGTAGCCCGATTGGAGCTGTCCGCCCTGGCACGTCCTTGCCCGCTCTCCGGCATTTTTGACGAATTGTGCCACTCTGCTCCGGGCGAGCCAGCTTTCCAATCAGTGCTGCAGCTTAGAAAGCTCCTCACCTAGCACGCACCTCGGCTGTGCGGCTCCTGCCCGTGTGCGTGCGTGCACGTGCGTGTGAGACACGCAGCCCTGCTCTGGCCTCATCCCCCGGTGCCCAGGGCGGCAGGAGCAGCTTCCCGGAGCCCAGTGAGCAACGCTTCATGCCTGTGCCTCGCAGGCTCCCTGACCGCGGCCGCCGCTCCCGGGAGCCCTGGCGGCGGCCACTCCGCCGGGTGCGGTGGGTGAACGCTCCAGATGCAGCGCCACACCTCAGAGCGAAGGCGGACGCGCCGTGTGCCCAAACCCGCGCCGGGGGCCTGCGTGTGCAGAGCACCGTCCTGTCCTCCCAGCACCGAGCCCGGCCCGGGAATGGCGTGCGGCTGTGAGGGGCTCGGCGTTTGCGCCTTGATGTGGGCGGCTCTGCGTTTTCTCACTGTATCCGCACCGGTCCAGTCCCTGCGGTGCGCGTTTCCAAGGCGTGGCAGTCTGCTCCCTCCCACCCTTCCCCAAGCGCTTTCTTGTTAAACGTGAAACTGAGGCTTGGAAAGCGTCACGGCTGGGGGACATTACCTCTTCCTTCCGACGCAGGTTTATTTTTGCATTATTGAAACGAACGTTACGATGTCCAGCCCAACCTCGGGTCTCGAATATGCTCTCAGACAAAACAGAGGCAAAAAGCCGAGGCATAAACACACAGCCAAAGCAAAAATTGTTTGTAGCAAGCAATTTAGTCACGACTCCCAGAGTCAGCTCCCGAGGAAGAGACCCAGCTCATTAGCTCAAAGCAAAAGCCAGAACGAAGTCTCGACCTGTCCGCACAGCCAGGGCACGGCCTGCTCTGGGCCCTGCGAGCACCTGTGGGAGAAGCCGCCGCCCCGACGGGCGCTCCTGCTCCGGCTCGGCGGGCGAGCGCCAGGCTGCGGCCCCGGGGCTCCCCGGGAGCGGGCCAGCGGGAGTCTCCCCCGGCGCCGGCTCACGGCCCCTGCAGTTCACAGCTTCCACCGAGGGTCCAGGCCAGGGAAGCCTGCACAGGCGTCTGTGGGGCCTGCGTTTAATGAACAAAGAGCGATGGCAGAGGGACAGGGGAGGAACGCGGTGAGCGGCGCGAGAACCATCTCGACTGGCCCTCCCTCCTCCATCTGAGTGCGCCTCCTGTCTCTACCAAAGGACCAGACTTTTATCTACGCCTTACCTCCGTGGGTCCCGGAAGATTATTTAACTGAATGTATTCCTACAAAAATGTGGTACCCTGCCCAGGGGTACGTGAATTTATAAAATGGAGGTTAGGGTTAATTAAAAGCATAGGGTTTTTTTCCCCCTGACTTGAGATAGGATGTTTATACCCATTTACCTCGACCCTCACAACCAGCAAACATGCCAAATTAATGCACAACCAGTTACGTTTTATTCTGACACCTAAGATGATGTTGGGTTGCTTTCCAAAGACAAACCAAGTATATTGTGAAAGGAAACTCTCTCGAAATGTGATGTGAAATAAAAGAGAGACAAATAAGAATGTTAGAACTAATTTGATAAATCAAGCAAAGACTGAAAATAGGAAAATACGGAACGCTTCACGAACTTGCGCGTCCTTGCGCAGGGGCCATGCTAACCTTCTCCGTGTCGTTCCAATTTTAGTATATGTGCTGCCGAAGCGAGCACAAAAGTAGAGGTGTAAACATGCCTTGGAGAGCCTGCCTTCACTCAGCAGTTCCCTTCGCATCTACTCCCCACCCTGTCTACTCCCCTCTATTGCGGGAGAGACTCCCCAGGCTCCACTGGCCCCCAGCTTTCAGCTAAGTTTGCCCAATGGGAGCCACTGGCAGGAGTCTTGAAAACAGGGTCAGGGGATGAGTTCGAATGTTTCTTTCCTGCGTCGCTTCAGAGGACCCTCTGGGCCCCTCCGGTCTGCTTTCGAGGATCCTCTGGAAGCTTCTGGGCCGCAGGAGCGGCTTCAAGTTCACCGGGTGGACCACGGCCTGGGCCTCCCTCCTTCCTCGGGCCCTCCAGCCCCCGGGTCACCAGCAGGTCCTTCATTGTGCTGTTATATCTGACTCGACTCACATCCTTTGTTTAACTTTCAGCCTTTTCATCCCATGGAACATTATCTGTGCTACCTTTACTGTTGAAAACCACATAAAACGGCTGATATTGAGTCGAACCTGTTTAACAAAAATGACAACCACGGACGGTTTCAGCAGCTGCCCGGGGAGATGGGGAGGGCTCTATCCGAGAGGGGGCCCCAGAGAGAAAGCAAGTTCGCCGTCATGTTGAAAGAGTTATTGTCTGAGACGTGGGGATGAAAGGTGCGCACCGTGTGGGCCTAGGTACGGTGGATTTTGAGGCACATGCAGAGCACTTCCCAGGAGATACCCAGCAGGCCGTGAGAACCTGGGTCGGGAGCGCCAAGGGTAGGCGTCCTGGGATCAGCTCCCATCTCGTCTTCCTGACTTAAGACCAAGTCCCGAGCTCTCTGAGCTGCAGATTTCTTATCTGTAGGATGTGGATGTTGGAAAAGTTTTGATGGGTTGTTGGCGGATGAAAGACATAAGCCTCGTAAAACAGCCCAGTGCCTGGCTCTAAAATCCTTTACTAATTGGCCACTGTGATCATGGTTACTACAGCTGCCCCGAGCAAGTCACAGAAAAGGTGAGGTGGGGTTCTTCATTTCCCCCCAAATATTCTCCTGATTCAGGTGTGCAGGGGAGTCAACCTCAGGAGACGCTCAGGGATGTCATTCCCAACAAAAGGAGCACATGAAAGCAAGTCTCAGCCAATGGGTTTAAAACGTACATTTAATTTAACTTCAAAATAAAAATCTAAGGCCCTGGCTGGGTGCTCAGTTGGTCAGAGCGTCATCCTGACTCACCAGGGTTGCGGGTGTGATCCCTGGTCAGGGGCCACATATAAGAATCCACCGACGGCCGCACAGACAAGCGGAACGAAGAATCGATGTCTCTCCCCCCGCCCGCCGCTCTGTCTCTGTCTCCCTCTCTATCTAAAAATTAATGAAAACGTATCCTCAGCGGAAGATGGGAAAAATAAATAAAAGTCTAAGGATAAAAAGTATTCTGCGGGGAAAAGACCTGATGCAGCGTAAATGAAAACTACTTCACGTTGTTCCTTTGTTGCTCTGCAGCTCAGCTGGCACCCGAGCCAGAGTGGTTTCTGCTCCCCCACAATGGCCCGTTCCTGAGAGAAGGCTCGTAGCCAGACGGGGGTGACCTTTGAGCTCCACGGTGCGCTGTTCGAATGAATATTTGTTCTGCATCGTGAGTGAATATTTGTGCACAGCAAGAAAGTCCAGATATTTCTGGAATTGTTCTTTGTCGACTGCTTCATGGGAGGATTATTGGGCAAAACCTAGCTCCTATGTTCACCTAGATTATGACATTTTCTCACTAATAGCTGCTATTTTAATCTTCAGGTATTGCTGATACGTCGTTTCTTGTCCAAACGACAAGTGGTTCTTTCTAAATAATGTGCTCTTGCCTCAAAAGGTATCTGTGGGTCGTGTGGTAAGTATCTGGCCCCGTGAAGTCCAAACCTCACATTTCTGCACCTCCTCTGTTCGGAGATGAATGGCCTGCTCTGCCCTCCAATCTCCACGCGAAACAAATTACCGAATGAACGTACGGAGTCATTAGCTGCCCGAACAAAGGTGAAAATGGTACCAGACAAGCCCCACCCACAGGCGTGCACTCTCCCCATCCATCGTCAGTAAGATCTTGCTCCCGGCTCAGCTCTAATGCTGTGCACTCCCCTGTCCCGCCCGAGGGTGCCCAGCACTCAGCGGAGAGAGAGAGCCGAGAAGGGGCGGGGGGCGGGTGGCTGTGCCGGTCAGGTCACCTGGGCCTCCCTACCTCCGGGTCCCTGATCACAGAAGACCTTTCCCAGGTGCCGCTTGGAAGCAGGACTCCGTGGAATCATCCCAACCTCCTTACATTCTTTCCCAGCTGAATGCTGACCTTGGAAAATACCGTTTATCCTAAACCATTCCCTGACTCCTGAGAAAGTTTCTACCCAAACAGCAGAACTAAGAGCAAACCTGGTTCCAGCTCCATTGCAGATGAGACCAAACTCACTTTGCTGGGGGGCGGATGGTAGACACGGGAGCAGACCTGCTGCCCCTGGGTGTTTTGGTTTGTTTGCTGCTTGTTTCCTGAGGCCTCCGGACTTTTTGGAGGCGCAGGGTTTGAACACATCGGGCAGGATTCACAGTAAAAGGCATCCCTGAGCCCATTGGTGTGGCCGGTTCGCCCCCAGGTGAGGCATAAACCCGGGGAAGGCTCCCTGTCCTCAAGGCCCGGAGGGTGCGGCTGGGAGTCCTGCTGTCCGCCAGCGTTTCACGTGCATCCTTTTACCCCTCCCTCTAGTCACGACCCCAGGTACAATCAGCTTTGTGACGTTTACATTTAGAAATCAAAATTAAGTTGGCGACTTAGGGCGGGAAACCTCTTCGGTCCTGTGGGAATTCACGGGAAATGGGTTCTGGGGTCCGTAGTCTCGAGGATGAGCAGCGGGAGGGAAGGAAAGGGGCCGGGTCTGGAGGGGATGGTAAGAGCCCAGGGTCCTGCTCTGACCATAAATCCACCCCCAGGGGCTCGCAGCTGGTCACTGGAAGGGCCCAGCAGCCAGCCTCTCAGGGAAACACATTTCCCCGGGGCCCTGAGATTCCTGGTGTTTGTTTTCTTCGCATACTTTAGTCTGATCCGCTGATATTTCCCTCAATAAACAGGGACTCTTTTCAAAGTAAAAAAAAAAATAAAAAATCTTACTTTTTAACCCATTTTTAGTTGTTAAAGTTGACACAATGCACAAGGCAATGCAGAAATGAGGTTTGAAGGGCACTTGTAAGAAGGGCGATTCCTTTCTTGTCTTCAAGCATGTTTAAACTTATCGCACGTTTTAAGGCCTCTGTCAGTTGTGGGCGTGTTTTTCCGGCCACCTGCGAGGTCCTGATGCTGTTCCCCTGGTCACCATCCTCTGGGGACAGTGATGGGTTTTCCCAGGCAGCTGTGTGCTCAGCTCGCTTCCCCAAGTCTTCCTGAAATGGCTGTGAAACAGCCACTTTATCTAAAGTCACGGCTTTCAGCCCATTCGACCAGATTCAGGGCAACGGGCGGCTTGGAGATGGGTGTTCAAATTCAAGCACAAAGGCACTGGGGGCGGGTGAGGGGTGCCGCCCTTCGCTTGGCAGCCTCGGTGTTTCCTGTGATAAATATGTCACAGCCCTTCTGGGGGGCAGATGCCCCAGAGGATACCAGGGCCCCCGTCAACCACCAAGGGAGGGGCCTGGTGAGTTTCTGGGCCGGGGGCGTCTTTCTGAAATTTACTGTAAACCAAACGCCAGCCGCGCCCGCTGCCTCCGCTCCCTGCAGCAAGAAAAGAGAAAGTCCTTTCTCGCCACCCAGGATTTAAAGTTTGCTCTAAAACTTGGAAATGTGCAGATTTTTACCGATGCCCAAAGGCCCCATATGAATAAAGCACTTTTCACGTGAGAAAACTAAGCAAGTGAATAATGATGATAATTATGATAAAGTTTAAATAGAAGATGGACAGCGAGCCCGGGCCTCTGCTCATCTGCTCCCGGGCCGGCCTCCTGGGGGAACCGGCAGGACGGGCCACCCACCGAGGCACCCACCCGGAGCCTTAATTAGCACAGGTGTGTGCATGCGTGTGCGTGCGTGTGTGTGTGCGCACGCCCTGGGCACTCGCTGCATCTTCATGGGCTCGGCTTCTGAAGCAGGAGAAGGTGTGTGGTCCCCGCCAGGCACCTCTGAGCAGGCTCCTCCGCCAGGTGTGTCCTCCCCAGGCAGCCACCATCTCTAGGGGGTTGAATTGTGCCCCCCTCCCCCAAAAAAGTCCAAGTCCTAACTCCCAGCACCTGTGAATGTGGCCTTACTTGAAAATAGTAAAATAGTGTCTTTGTAGACGTAAGCAAGTTACGGATCTGAAGATGAACCCAACCTGGACCTAGGGTGGGCCCTGAGCCCTGCAGCTGGGCCGTAGGAGAAAGGGGATTGGAGACAGGGACAGTGGAGAAGCGCGGGGAGGGGAATCGTGGAGGCAGACGCAGAGCTGGGGTGATGCGTCCACAGGCCGAGGAGGAGCGCAGCCCCCGGGGCAAGGACAGAGGACAGAGCGAGTGTCCCCAGCCCCACCCAGGACCCAGCCCCTGTCCACACCCCCTGTCCGGCCTCCTGCGCTTGGCTTCTCCTGCCCATAGTTCCAAGCCCTGGCCGCATCAGGCCACGGGGAGAGTTCTCGAACAACAGAAACCAGGACCCCCACCAACGTTCAAAGACCAATTAAATAAGACCGTTGTGTGTGGGGGAGGGGGCGAGCGGGAGGGGAGGCGGCTGAAAACAGGACTTTTTTAACCTGATGGCAATGCGTAGCCGAAGTTCGGGGGCACGGGGCCTCCAGCTGGCGGGCCCCCTACGCCCAGCCCACACGCTGCCCACCCAGGTCTCTCCCAACCACAGAGTCGGCGCCCTGGCCTGTGGGCCTCAGATCGGAGGCTGCGTAAGAATCTCTTGGGCACCTGTCAGAGTGTGAATTTCCCGACACCGACCCCAAGGATGAGCCTGCACACCTGGGGTGGGTCCAGGAACAGGGCCCTTAACAATCTTGAGCTTTGTTGTGCGTTAGAGTCTCCCAGGAAACTTTAAAAAAAAACAATGTCTGGGCCACACCCCAGACCAACCGGATCAGAAACTGGGGAAAGCACACAAGCACCAGAATTTTTAAAACTTCCCCGCTGATTCCAACACTCAAACAAACTGAGAGCCACGGTTTCAAGAGCGTCCTA
The DNA here is from genome assembly GCF_054644295.1 of Miniopterus natalensis. Classification (NCBI taxonomy): domain Eukaryota; kingdom Metazoa; phylum Chordata; class Mammalia; order Chiroptera; family Miniopteridae; genus Miniopterus; species Miniopterus natalensis. The sequence continues at coordinate 2,983,882 of NC_142088.1, read as the reverse complement.
ATATGCGCCAGCTACGACAATGATTCGTGCCCGCTCCCCGCTCCCCGCCCCCCGGAGTGCACAGGAGCCAGATATTAATCATTTAAGTGCACAGATAAAAACACAGCTCTAAGCTGTGGTGAGAACTATGACGGGGAAGAATGAAGTGCTGTAAAAAGACAGAAGGGAGCAGGGGTTGCCTCTCTGAGCGTGAGTCAGGGGCCTGTGGGGACCAGAGTGTCCCAAGTACCGAGAGCAGCACGTGCAAAGGCCCTGGGGCACGGGACATGGTACATTTGAGTAACCAACAGGAAACCTTGCGGCTGATAGGCATTAACAGAGGGAAGAAATGAGGTGTCTTTTGCTGAGAAGGGAGAAAACTAGAAACAGAACAGGCTTGACGTGTGGGAGGGCTGTGTGGGATCTGAGATGTGTTACCCAAATTGAGACAATAAACCAGCAGTCAAATGCACTCGTGTGCGCCCGGGTTGGAGACCCGGATCTAGCAGTCTTTGCTCCACAGAAGGTCCTGCAGCCGTGGGCTACATCGGCTCATTTAACAGTCTTCGCCGTCCCCTTGTCCCTCCCTGTGTCCCCCAGACCCGCCGCCTGCAGGGCCTTCGTGGTCCCATCTACCGCCTGACTCCCTCTCCTCCCTCTCAGTCAGTCGCCAGCCTGCCTGCCCTGGTATCACCCTCCCGACCCCGGTTTCTCCCCTTCTAACCCATCCTTCCACCAGCCGAGAGCAAGGGGACCCAATCACGGCCTGCCTTGCTCACAGCTTTTCCGCAACTCAGAGTTACCCCAAAACACGACCTCCTTCGCGTAACGGGGCCTTTGCTATCTGGCCTCTGCTTGCTTGTCCGGCTTTGTCCACACGGCCCCAGGCCCTCCAAAGCCCTGCTCCCCGACCTCGGGGCGAGCGCTTGCCCCTGGCTTTCCCGCCGAGCCCCCAGCTCAGCAGCAGCCGTGCCGGTGCAGCCCCCCTGCCTGCGAAGACCCCGCCAGGCCTCGCCGCGCGGCACGTCTGGTTGAAACCTCTCGTGGGATAACTTCCAAACCACCTTCCCCTGGCACGCAAAGCCCCCCATAACTGAGCCACCGACTATCCTTTCAACCTTACCGCCTGCCGCCCGGGGTGGGCATCTGCTCTGGTTCTCCCGAGACTAAGACGGTTTCCAGGATGTGGGACCTTCAGTGCTGGAAACAGGAAAGTCCAAGGCAAACAGACGGGTTGCTTTCCTCTCTAGAACTGCTTGTGGGTCGTTACGGGCTGAATGCTTGTGTCCCCCCAAACCTCAACCCCCATGGGATGGTATTTGGAAGTGGGACCTTTGGGAGAAAATTAGGTTTACATGAGGTCATGAGGGTGGGGCCCCTGGGGTGGAATTCGTGCCCTTATAAGAAAAGGAAGGTAGAGCTCGCTCACTCTCATTCCCTCCCTCCCTCCCTCCCTCCCTCCCTCCCACTGAGGCATTGTGACCACATACGGAGAAAATAGCTGTCTAGAAGCCAAGAGGTAGACTCTCACCAGGAACCAATAGGGTGCTGAAGTGGGGATAGTGCTGGGATGAAGATGGTGCTGGGATGGTGATGCTGCTGTGATGGTGACGGTGATGGTGATGATGATGGTGCTGTGATGGTGATGGTGATGGTGATGGTGCTGTGATGGTGATGCTGCTGTGATGGTGATGCTGCTGTGATGGTGATGGTGATGGTGGTGGTGATGGTGATGGTGGTGGTGGTGGTGGTGATGGTGCTGTGATGGTGATGGTGATGGTGATGGTGGTGGTGGTGGTGGTGGTGATGGTGATGGTGCTGTGATGGTGATGGTGGTGGTGGTGGTGGTGGTGATGGTGATGGTGGTGGTGGTGGTGATGGTGATGGTGATGGTGGTGGTGATGGTGATGGTGGTGGTGGTGGTGGTGATGGTGCTGTGATGGTGATGGTGATGGTGGTGGTGGTGGTGGTGGTGGTGGTGGTGATGGTGATGGTGATGGTGCTGTGATGGTGATGGTGATGGTATTGGGATGGTGATGGTGCTGTGATGGTGATGGTGATGGTGATGGTGGTGGTGGTGGTGGTGGTGGTGATGGTGCTGTGATGGTGATGGTGATGGTGGTGGTGGTGGTGGTGGTGGTGGTGGTGGTGATGGTGCTGTGATGGTGATGCTGCTGTGATGGTGATGGTGGTGGTGATGGTGATGGTGGTGGTGGTGGTAGTGGTGGTGATGGTGATGGTGTTGGGATGGTGATGGTGCTGTGATGATGGTGATGGTGATGGTGCTGTGGTGGTGATGGTGTTGGGAGGATGGTGTTGGGATGCTGAGTCTGTGCATAGAAAGCCATGATGGGGCTCTGTGCCCTGCTTGTTAGGAAGGTGTTCAGTAAATGTGTTTTGACTGAATGGGTGGAACAAGTAGCTTGGGAGTCCTTTATCCGACTACACTTTATCACCATATTAAACTCAACAGGCTCCATGATGCATAATATTATCAGAGTCCAAGCTACATTAAAATAAATACAAAGCAGACTCGCTTTCCAGGGCCTGATTTTCCTGCTAGAGAATGATTACTTCAACTAAAATCTGGTTTCATGTGTTGGAGTTTTGAATATTTTGCCTTAGCCTAGTTTTTTCTTTTGCCCAAATATGACCTCACCTTGTGGAATGAGTCCTGTTGTGCAATATGCAGGGCACTGTCCGCCTCTGGCCCGGCGCCGGTGACCCGGCTCCTCGGCGCCCGCGGCTCTTGGATACGGTGAGAGAGCCGCCCGAGAGGAATCCTTTCTTTTCCCTTGAGCGCCACTCCGGAGCAGTGAGGAGAAGAAAGGTTCGAGCTCCGTTCTAAAATTAGAATTAGCCGTGTTTAATTAAGTCTAGATTTTGGCAAAGGAGTCCCTTGAACTGCCAGTTACACTCTGAGACTAAACTGAAGGCCTGTGACTCCTTCGTGGCCAGACCGTAGAGGTCGCCACCCAGGGCCGTGACTCAGAGGCCGGACCGAGGCTCGGCAGCTGGTTTTTCCCAACTGGACGCCCACACAACAAGTTAACGATTGGCCATGATTCTTCCTTTCCTCCCCTTCGGCCAGCCCCGTTTAGCAAGGTCCAGACTCATTCCACAGATGCTTCTGTGAGAGCAAATCTACATTAACTCCAGATGCAAACAATATGCTCTGAGCGGAGGAAGAGCTTCAGTGCGGCCATCGACGGCTCAGATGCTCGTGGGCCCTGAAATTGTGACATGCCCACGATACCTGCAGAGGAACTGTGCTAAAGAGGCCGCTCGGCTGGAGCATGGGACCACAGACAGTGTCATAACACAAGACCTGCTCCCAGGTGTAGAGTAAATGCGTTTTTGAGGCATTTATACCTGAGGCTTTATCAGTAATGAGATCTCATTACATACATGTAAGGTTTGTGTTGTCCATTGACTTCCTCAAAAATGCTTTTTATTGCCCAGCCAAAGTGGCCAGGCTGGCTGAGTGTTGTCCTGTGCAAGGGGGTGGGGGTGGGGGTCTCTCTCCCCGCAGGTTCTCAGGCCGTGAGCCAGCAGCCGCCAGGGCCCATCCTGGCCACCAGGCTCTGCTGGGAAATAAACTCGCTGAGAAGAGCGGAGCCCAAGGCTGCAGGCGGAGCCTGAGCGCTCCCGGTGACGGTCCAGCGCCTGGATCCAGCTGTGTCTGAAGTCCGCCGTGCCTGGACTTTTACACAAAGAGCCAGTCGTGGTGGGAGGGAGTGACCCGGTCTGTTTCGCTTGAGGCATCCGGGCTGTATTCCTGTCGGTGCTGTTGCAACTCCGCGTCCAGATGACGGAAGCTGGGCTCTTGCCCACTCGTTCAGCGGCGCGCCCTCTCTTACTTGCCTGCTCTTCCTGCGTCCTGCCCTCTCGCTGTCACCAACGGTCTCTTTCCAGTGAGTCCCCAGGCCCCACTGGCCACCCAGGCGACGTCTGCGATCGCCCCTTCCATTCCCCGAGGGGCCGTTAGAGCGTCCGGCGCGGGGCTCTGCGCTCGCAGCGCCGTGATGCGGGCTCCGGCCTGCGTGTTTCCTCGGGATGAGCGGAATCTCTCCTCCCCGGGCCTCCAGAGGGAAGCCCAGCGGCCGTCACGGCCCATGTCGGGGCTCTCGAGGTGGCACCGGCGCGATGGCTGCCCGCGTGCCGTTCCCTCAGGCAGCACGTGCCTGGGCGGACTGGTCGCGACCCGTCGGCTGACAGGCTGGGCAGAGCCGATGCAGCGGGCGTGTGGGTGGGAGCAAAGCGGAGCCTCAGGGTTCTCTCCTCATGTTTGTCTCTTGGTGAGAATCGTCGGCAGGTTCCCCCGCGCAGCTGCGTGCTCAGTAGGTGCGGCGTGAGGACCAGTAGATGTTTCTTTAGAAATGGAAACAAATACTAAGTGCTTGCGATGAACACTGGGGAAGCCGGATTAGCAAATTTCGCTCATTTACTATCCAGCAAAAGTGGACATCCTCGCAGATCCATGGAGACGCTTCCTTAGACAGACGATGGACTTTCTCAAAGACCGCAAGAGTTATTTAAACACAGCGTTGAAGGCCACAACAGTCTTGGAATTAAAAATTAAAAATTCATCATCAAACTAGCCATGAGGGTAGTAAAAGACTAAAAATATCCGAGAAGAGGGAGTGGACGTCCTGGCCCAGGCCGCTCCGAGGGAGGCGCACTGGGGCCCGGGGGAGCCGTCAAGCGTGAGATGAGCTGTGAGCAGAGACGAGACGCAGACGAGAAACATCCCACGGAGCCAATTAGGGGGCTATGACTAAAGCCACGTGACTGGAGAGATGCTGCCAGCCCAGGGGCCAGTCACGGGAAGTGAGATTCAGGGGCCAAGGTAGACGAAGACAGACTGCGAACGGCCCTGAGTGCAAAGCTGAGGATTTGGACTCGTCTGGGGGGGGCAGTTAGTGACGTTGGGACCGGGTCTAACGTGTGAGCCCACCTTTCCCGGTTCCCTCTGCACCTCCTCTCACAGGTGTGTCCCGTCACATATTCATATATGTTTCACCTGGTCTTGTCGCCTGCTTCTTGGAGGACCCAGACTGACATATTAAAAATAATTTTGCCCAGCCAACGTGACTCAGGGGCTGAGCACCAACCTAGGGGCCTGGAAGTCACAGTCCGGTTCTGGGTCAGGGCGCATGCCGGGGTTGCAGGGCTGGGTCCCCGGTTGGGGACGTGCAGGAGGCAGCCCATCAATGGCTGTTTTCAAACCCACGGGGCAGGGCCTCCATCCACTTTCAGATCACGCTCAGCAGTGCTCAGCATCCTCTGACAAGAGCCCGTGAGAGGGTCAGGTCGGGGACGGGCCGGACCTCAGGTGGTGGGCGGTTGTTTGCGGGAAAGACTTCAAAGCCAACTTCTCATACACTGACTAGGTCACCTGGTCGTTGACCAGCGTTTCCCCGAAATTCACACGGAAACCGCTTATGCAACACGGTGTTAATTTTTACAGCAAAGTCAAAACTCAGCCTCCGTTTGCCAGAATCCAGGCTAACCCAGTGCCAGGCCTTTGAGAAAGTCACGGGGTGTCTTCTTCAAGAGGGTGGGAGTGGCGGATCCTGTGGTGGAAGGCGACACTGAGCCCTTCAAGTCCCACCCAGGTCCAGGTGAGCAGCTGGCAGGTGGGGAATGAGAGCTCAGGGTAAAGAAACCCCTCTCGGGGTGATCAAGCTCCCCCTGGGGCGCTTCAGATGCCTGGAGCAGCTACGGGGAGTTACTCACCACCCCCACAATCTGCATGAAAACCAAGGAGCGTGCTCTGCAGAAAGGCATTTCCTGCACCAAACGCGAGCTGCTTGTGGAGCACGGTTGGTTGGTCGGTAGATGGATGAGCTTTTTCCTAATTCTCTGCTCCTCAGAACATCAGCGAGAGTGAGTGCAAATCCGCAGGGCTCTGCAGTCCAATAAGGTCATGGAAACGGAAACGACTCCACTCGCAGAGCAGATTTTCATACCAAAGGCCTGGAGGGCCTGCGGGAAAGAAGCCCCCTCACCCATTTCCTAGATTCGGGGACAGAGTCTGCGCCCATGTCCTGGGCTCCGGGCTCTGCTGGACTGAGCTGGGCAAGGCCACCCAGGACGGGAGACTCGGGTGGGGCTTCCAGGAGCACTTGGCCTCGTTCCCGGCTGACCTCAGCTGACAACGACCTTGACATTACAGGCTCTGCCGGCCTCGCGGGCAGCTAGTGAGTGGGAAGCAGACGCGCCAACCCTGTGTGATCTGTGTGAAAAAACACCGGGCGCAGCCAGGAAGCCGTCGGTGGTGCACCTCCCCGATCACGCACTTGCTCAGACAAACTGCAGGACGGCTGCCTGGTGCCCACGGAGAACAGTCACCCGTCCGCTTACGGCTCAGGAGGGCGGGGGTTGGTCCTGGAAACGGGCTCTTTGTTCCAAAAGGGAATATTTGCACTCGGGGAGCCAGAGTTTAGTTTCTGGAACCTCTGGGCTGGCCGGTGGCCCTGTGACGAGAAGGGCAGGTTTCAGCGCAGTGGAAGCTGTGCCCTGAGGCCACGAGCTGTCACTGACCCGCCCTGGCCCTGACCCTCCCCTCTCCTTCTGGGCCTCCTGCCAGCCCCCCCCCCGCCCCCCATGGCGGGTTCTCTATGTGGCCCATGCCCTTCAGCCTGACTGTGAAAACTTCAGTTCCCCTGTGGAAAATAGAGGGCAGGGGTCCGGAGAAGATGGGGGGTGGCAGGGAGCTCCTCTCAGGGCTGCGTAACCCTGGGTTTGGCCTCTCTCCCCTTTTCCTCCCGCCCCCCGGAGGTCCTGGCCCCCAAGCCCTACCCACAGTCAGGATCCATGACTCACGCTCCAAGATCTTTCACTTCCCTTGAAAGACCAGCCAGAGAGAGGCAGCTCCCTGGCATCTGGCCTCCTTGCGGGGGCCGCGGGGACCCAGCCCGGAGAGAGCGGGAGGAGAGCCAGTCGTCCACGCGGAGCCGCAGGCGGAGGGTTCCTGGGGCTGCCTGCTGTCTGCTCTTCCGCAGGCTGACGATACTGGGCGAGAATTAAGTGTCATTTAACCCAGAAACAGGGCCAATGTGGGTTCCTGGAGGGAAGGACCGTCAGCAAGAAATGGTCCTCAGTGTTCAGTCCCAAAGAATGAGTTTATTCCAAAATAAAATAAGCGAGGAGTTCCTTGTTTATTTTATAAACAAAATTTCAATTGCTTGGTAACAGGACCCGGACAGGACTCTCTGAAAGGAGAGTGTGTGATGGTCATAACTATCTATGAATGTCAAGGGGTATGAGTCTCTCTTTTAGATCCAGCAGATAAAAAGGGCATAGTTCGGCCAGTGTGGCTCAGCGGCTGAGCGGCGACCCATGAACCAAGAGGTCACTGGTTCGAGTCCCAGTCAGGGCGCATGCCAGGGTTGCAGGCTCGATCCCCAGCAGGGGGTGAGCAGGAGGCCGCCGATCCATGTTTCTGTCTTTCATCAATGTTTCTGTCTCTCTTTCCCTCTCCCTTCCTCTCTCTCTAAAATCAATAAAAACATATATTTTTTAGAAAGAGCATAAATAGTTCTAGAAAGCTGGCCCTGATGTCCTATTGCTAACCTACCAAAGCAGAGCTCCCAGGCCCACTGCAAGGGGGCCTCTCGCAGACATATGGAAAGAACAGCTCGTGTGCACAAGGGCAGTGATGCCGATTAAAGAAATCCTCACGCAAGACCCAAGTCTAGTTCTGGAACCCGAGCCGGGAGGAGCTTCTGCAGACACCCTGCGATTGTTGCAACAGCTCGGCACTGGCTACTTCCTTGCTTGTCAATATCACGCCCAGAAACAAAGTAGCACTGAGAGGCCCTGCGCGCCCTGCGGTTTCGCTGCTTCGTCCCCTGGGCTGTGACAAGAGCAAAGAGGGGTCCCAGGGGAGGTGCCCAGAACCCTGCTCCTGGAGAGGATGAGTGGGGTCATGCATGAGAGGTACAGGTGGGTCGTGGAACCTCACATCAGACAGGCCTTAGCGTCCTGTCGCCCAGGTCCCTGCCGGACAGGCGCCTCCCTCCTGTAGCGTCCGAGCGCTGACCTCGGCGGGAGCACCTCCCTCTAGGGCTCCTCGCTTGTGTTTGCCGTGAGCGCCAACGGGGACAGAGCGAGGACACAGCCGCACTCTGCGGGCACACGGCCGCTTCCGTGACGGGCTGTCCTGTTGACTGTGACGAACGCAGGAGGTGCCGCACTCGCTCTCCGGTGTCCTGCCCGTTCCACCTGGCCAGGCATTTCCCCGCCTCCTCTCGCTGCGGCTGCATCATTTTCCGCTGATGGAAAACTGTAATTTTCTTAACAGCCCATTTAGTGAGCTTTGAAATTTCCAGAGATATAAATATAAACACAGAGGAGCATCTTTTTGCATATAGCACATGAGTTTTCAAATGTCCTTGCTTCAGGAACACGGATAGTCAGCCAAAGGAGAGACCTTTTTTCCTGGGGGGGGGGGGCACAGGAATGCGTTGGGCGGCACCGACACTGCGAGGCGCCCGGTATAGAAACGACACTCACCGAGATGGGGTGGGGCCGGGGAGCGGGCAAGAACGCAGCCGACACGCAGCCGACACACAGCCAACACACAGCCAACACGCAGCGAACACGCAGCCGACACACAGCCGACACGCAGCCAACACGCAGCCGACACGCAGCCCGGCTGTAAAAGCACTAACGAGTTGGCAGGAGGAGCCCGAGCCTACTTACGGCACCGGTCCCAGAGCCGTCCCGGGGCCATCCAGGGCCCTGTAACATTTGGGGACCTTTGGCTAAAAGCAAAAACAGCAAAAAGCCTGGAATCACAAACGAGTAAATAGTCGTAGCTTCAAAATGCAAGTTTTCATGTTCTCTGTCCCCAAAGAGGAATATTTTACATGTTGAAAGAGAGAGGACAGCATTTTACAGGCAGAAGGTGGCAGCCCCTCCCCCGAGGCAGGAGCCTGGGGCAGGAGAGCTGTGCCGGGCGGTGGGGCTGGCACAGCGGGTAGTGGGATTGGGTGTCACCTCCCTGAGCCCCCGTGTTCCTAACTCCTGAGTTCGCCGTGAGAATGAGGTCCGGGAACAGGCCGGTTCCCACCGTTACCTCCCTGTCCAATTAAAACTCCTCTCGCTGCTGAGGGGTCGCCGCCAGGGAGGCTCCGGGTGGACCCTCGGTGCGGAAACCCTGCGGCCCCTCAGGCGCGGCTCCTCCCTGCCGGGTTCCTGGGCCTGTGGCTGGGGCAGGGGCTGGAGGGGGCCCGCACCCTGGCGCCTGTTCACCTGGTCTCCTCGGGGCTCCCTCCTGACGGAGCCACGGTCCAAGAGGGGCCACCAGCCGTATCCGCCCGGGGAAGGGCTCCACCTGGAGACCGGCTCCCCGACTCGAACCAGCCGTGGGGAACTAGAGGGTGGAGGCAGGCAGGCCGTGACCTTGGTTTGCCCTTCCCTCCTTCTCAGCGTTACAAATAAATCAAGTCCTTCCCTCGCCTCCGGGATTTCAGTTCTCACGAGGGTCAAAATGTGTGTGGCCTGGAGGAAATGGAGGCGAGCTCTATAAATAACCCGAGCTCTCCCAGAGCCCGGACAATAAAATAAAGGCAGAGCTTGGACACGCGGATGCCTGGGGCCGGGCGGGAGGAGAGAGCAGGGCCAGGCCGGCCTGTGGGTGGAGGGAGCCGCCTGTCTCCCAGCTGACGGCCCTGGGGACCCGCAGTTACCCAGCCGTCCAGCTCCTCGGGCCATCCAGGAGCTGGCGAGACGGGGTCTTTATGGGAAATGTACTGTTTCCGATGTAATCAAAATCCTAACAAGGCCCCACGTGGGCTAGCAGCACCTGACCCCAAGGAAGGCAGGCAAGGGGCCGGGGAGAGACCAGAGCGGGTGAGTGGCCGGGACACACCGGCTCCGCCACCCTGGCCTCTGACATCTCCACTCTCGACTCCTGCAGCGGCAGAGACAGAGAAGCAGCTGGGGGGGGGGGGCAGGGGGGAAGCGCGAGGGGCGGCGGGGGCTCAGACCCTTCCACCCTCAAGAATAAAAAACTCCAGGTGCCCAAAATGATGTATTAGTAGGTGAGCCCTTCCAACCGCCCGCCCTCCTCCCTCTTCCAGTTCCGGATGGGACCCTGTAGGCAGGCCTGGCACCGGCTGAGGCGGGGAGCGTGGGCGCTGCTGGGTCCTCAGGGTGAGGGCACCGGGGCGTCCATCGAGGTGGAGGTCATCTTTATGTTCTCAAGGAAGCCCAGGTAAACCTGGAAGGACTTCTGGCCACCGTGCTGTTTGAGTTCAGCGAGACCTTCCCGAGATGGGGCTGGTGGCTGGGCTGGGAGTGAGTCTATTTCCCACGTGGACACCCTTCCTGCTGCCGGGACGGAGGCGAGGCATTCCCACCCGGTCTGCATGTCCAGGACGTTGCTATAGCATGGAAGCCTCTGGGACTCGCCCAGCCGTTCCTGGTGGCGGCTTATAAACGACCATCGTTCAGGATCATGGAGGCCATGTGGGGGCAGAGCAGCGGGCTCCCCTCCCAGCCAGTCTGGAAGGAGATGAGCTGCCTGCCGGTTAGTTCGAGGGCGGAAGCCAGGCGTGGGGGGGGGGGGGGAGTGGGCCAGGCGTGGGGCCCCCAGGGTTGTCTGCGGAACTGGTGGGACCACCCAGAAGAAGCCCATTCTGAGGAGGGATTGATGGAGGAGCCTCCTGGGAGACAATGCTTCCGAAAGAGAGCCCAGAGGCAGCGACAGGCAGGCTTAGCGTTAGAGGACCACAGGCTTCACCCGCCCAGGTGACCCTGATCCAGCCCGGAGACATCAGCAGAAACCCTAGGGAGACAGGCTTGGAGCCAAGACAGGAGAGGGGGTCCTCATCGCTAACCAGCCAGACCCGGGCGCCAGAGGGGGGAGGGCGCGGTCCCAGAGCAGACCCAGCTGTGCTCCCAGAGGGGACACTGGCCCTGGGAAGGGGCGGCGGGGTCAGCAGAAGGGACTTGTTGAGCATCAGGGCTGAGGTGGCAGTGGGGTCCCCAGGGAGGGGCCAGAGCCACAAATTCTTAGGTACAAATGGGTCACTGGGGGAGGGGACACCGTGCCATCAGCCATGGACAAGAAAGCACATTTTAAAGCGGGAGCATTACAAACACTTTGCCTTTAGTCTTGGGGACCAAGAAAGGGTAGAAGGATGAGCCCCCGAGCATCCCCACGTCCCCGTGACCAGCTGGAACACGATGCGTCACTTCACTAAGGCTGGAAGTCTGCTGGTTAAAGCTCCTTCTCCAGCGTCGGCACCTCCTGAGCGAGTCTCCCCACCACAGGCCTTGACCTCAACGGCTCTCCAGCTCTGGGCAGCCGCAGACCCCTTTCTTGAAACAGAGCCTCAGGCGGGGGGTGAAAGACACTCAACAGATAAGCGCGGAGTTATCCTGCCGGAGGGGAGATGGGCGAGGGGTTTGTGCACAGCCCAACCCAGGGCATCTTGGCCGCCCTGCGGTTCCTCCAGGCAACTCCTAGGGCCACAAACAACACAAATAAGGTCACCGTCTGAACAGGGAGGCTGGCGAGGATGCCAATGCGACCTTCCCTCCAGCGGCATTGGAACCTCTCAGGATCCGGAAGCAACACAGGTGAGTGGATGAAAGAGCCGTGGGCCATATGGCCAAAGGAATACTGCTCGGGGTAACACAGATGAACTCTCACCACCCGGGACACAGGGACGGGCCTCGAGGGCATCGTGCTACGTGAACCGAGCCTGGCAAGACAAATGCCGTAGGGTCTCACTTATATGTGGACTCTAAAGAGCAAAATGAACATGCACGTTTGAAACAGACTCATAGACACAGAGAACAGACTGATGGTTACCAGAGGGAGGGGGTCTGAGGGTCAAGGTGAAAGAGGTGAAGGGATCGAGAAGCACAAATGGGCAGTTACCGAATAGTCATGGGGGGTACAGTAAAGCATAGGGGACGCAGTCAGTGGTGTTGGGGTAACTGTGTATGGTGCCAGGGGGGTACTGGAATTATCAGAGGGAACACTTTGTAACCTCTATGAATGTCCACCAGCTGCGCTGTGCACCTGACACTAATACAAAATAGTGCTGAATGCAAACTGTAATCAAAAAGTAAAATAATGACAAATATTTTCAAATGAAAGAACAAGCAGAGTTTGGAGAAGGGGGCGGGGGGGAGGAAAGGAAAAAGCCTCAGGAGAAGACTGAAGACGCCTTGGGAAGGTCTGAGTGACGGCGCAGCAGATGGCCGGATGCCGAAGATAAAGTCAGGGCAACCTTCAGTGCGCGGGGCAGGGACAGAGGGCAGAGCCGCCCAGGCCTGGAGCGTCCGGCCTCCAGCCAGCCTGTCAGCACCCCTCTGACACCTCATGCATATTAATGGCCATTGGCTCAGCAGTCTGCATATTCCTAATCTCGAGTTCTGCCTCAGTGCTTGCTGGGACAAGGAGCCAGGTTGAATGGAGATGCAGCCCTTGCAGTTTTAGGAAATGCTGAGCTTAATTCTATTATTATTTTATGCTTCCCACCCAGATGTCAAATTTTGCATTTATATTGCGTTATTCCTGACTAGGTCTAGTGGCAATGTCAAGACGCCCCTGTCAGGACACCTCCCACGCGGCCGAGGCGATGCTCTCCCTTCACACAGACGTCGCTAAGGTTTGACAGATCCAGTTCCAGACGGGAAGAGACCCACGTGCAGGGGAACCAGCACCCTCAAGCTGTGCGGCGCCCACTCGGGCCCACCCACCTGGGACAGAACCTCAGCTGTCGTTTTTGCCGGTGAATGTCGCTGATTTAGACAAGTCACCTGGTTTCTCTACATCTCATTCAGCATCTCTAAAGTGTGGGAAATGGTACCTGTATCAGTTTCCTACTCCCACTGCAACAAATTATCACAGATGTGGTGGGTTGAAACAAAGTTATCATCTTACGGTTCTGGAGGTCAGGAGTAGAAAACGGGTCTCCCACGGTTACAAAGTATCTGCAGGGCTGTTTTATTCTGGAGGCCCCGGGGGAGAAACGGTTCCTTGTTTTCCAGCTTCTAGAAGCTGCTCACATTCCCGGGCTCCTGGCTCCTTCCTCCGTCCGCAGGGCCCACGATGCTGGTCAAGTGTTTCTCACGCTGTTTCGCCGACGCCTGCCGGCCGCTCCCACTGATAAGGTCCTCCGGTCACACTAAGCCCATCTGGCCAGCCTAGGGTAAACTCCCTATTTTAAGATAAACAGGTTGGCAACCTTGATTCCCTTTTGCCATGTAAGGTAACAAGCTCATGAGCACACAGACTTTCCCCACCCATGAGGTGCATGGAAGCCTCCTGGAGCTCAGGGACGCTAGACCCCCGAGCTGCAGCGCTGTGCTAGCGACCACTTCAATCAGCAAGATCACAAACAAAAAGCACAAAAATGTGAAAAACATGGCAGAATGGAGCATGAAAAGGACACTTGTTTACACACGAGCTGAAACAAGGAGGCAGAGTGTCATCTTATGAGACTCAGCTGAGAGCATGCCTGTTGGGCCACCCTACGCATATCCATGAATGACGGGAGATGGTGCGAGTGTTGAATTTGGAGTTGCAGGTCCATTTCAGTGAGCAGGAGAATTCACGGCCCCAGAGTGTGTCTGGCGTTTGCAGGAAAGGCTGGAGGGCTGCGCTCGCTGGGCAGGGCGGTCCTCTGGGGCGGGTACGTGTGGCCCCTCCCACATGGCAGCCGGGGGTAACCGCACCCCTTGTGCGCTGGCTGGCTCCCCCCCAGAGCGGGCACCTAAGGGAACAAGCAGGAAGCCGCACGACCTTTCCTGACCTAGTTCTGGAGGTGACACAGTCACTTCTGCCACGTTCTGTGGGTTACAGTGAGTCCAGATTCAAAGAGAGAAATTCTCCTCCACGTCTCCGCAGGGGAGATGTTATGCCATCTTTGGAAAATCCAGTCTGCCAGGGCGCTGGAAGAAACAGTAGCTATTATTTGATACAAAATAACAACCACAAAAGCCGTGTCAACTGAACGCCCACAAGTGCAGAAGTAATTGCTCAGTAAGATTGCTTCTGTAATTATCTCCCGCCTCGCAGGACTCCAACTGCTAGTGCGCCCGGCCCTGCTGCATCGCTAAGCTAAGAAGAGAGGTAAGGAAGCCAGACAGCCCCATAACCCAGGATTTTACATCCAATTAGGATGTGCCCTGGTCCCCACTGAGATGTCCTGGTCCCCACCGAGTGTCAGGAATTCATGTCTGGGTCACAGTGATCTAGAACATTGGTTTCCTCAGGAACAAGCACCTGGTGAGCCTGTTTTTTGTTTTTTTTTTAAAAAAAAACAACACACAAGATTTGCCAAACTCTGCCTTGAATATATGAATCTGTGTCTGCAGTATTTTTGACAAATATTCCAAGTTATCCAGGCTCAGCCACTAGAACGGGTGTCCTTCTGCAACCCAGGAGCTGGGAGGAAACCACAGCCCAGCATCGTCACTCAGGCCAACTTCTTCAGGGGTCACAGGAGGTCCCATTGGGGCCTGTCTAGACCCGCCTGCGTCCAGGATCTCCTGAAGAGGATTTGAGTGATGGCCAGTGCCTGTTCCCCCAGCCACCAGGAAGGGGCCTGGGTTCTGATAGAAAGCCGGGGAGGAAAGTGAGACGTGCCCCAAAGGGACTTTGAAAATCCTCTTTTAAAAGCACCACATTATCAACATGTCCTGTGGTCAGGGGAAGGATGCTCCCCACAGAAGATGCCCCTGTCCTAATATGATGAATATGTTACCTTCCATGGCAAGGGGGGATTAAGGTCACAGACGAAATTAAAATATGCCCCATATTTTATCAATGTTAATTTATCATGTTGGCAAAAAACCCCACAATGTTTGGCACATAGTAGGGGTTCAATAAATGGTATAGTAAATGACTGGAGCGCTTCCTTATTTTGCTGTGCTCTTGTCTTCAATACTTTTAAAGATGCACTCGATTTTATTTAGTAAAAGAGTAGTTAATACAGGAGAACCCCGGAGAGAGCGCAGAGCAAGGAAATGGAGAGGCTTCGGGTGGACGCGGAGCCTTGGGGTGAGCACCAGGCCAGCAGCCGGCACTGGTTCAACCAGTTTCTACAATCGCTTCCGCTCTTACTATCAAAGGCGAGGGAAGTTTATGCAAATTTACAATGATATTTACAAGTCAAATCACAGGCGAAGGGCCAACCTCCCTCTATAGACAGAGCTCCTAGAAAGTGTTCAGAATAAGACTTTAAAAACCCCCCCAAAAGAAACAGAAACAAGGGCAAATGACACGAAGGACACGAAACACAAAGGGCTGTCGATGCAAAGAAAATGCCACACTGAGCCCCCCCACGATAAGAGAAGCAAACGAAAGTGACGCTGGAATTGAAACAAGTCGTCACAACCTCTGGGCAAGTTTCCTGAGGGACACGCGCTTTCACCCACAGCCGATGGGGTCGGACGTGCGTACAGTTCTGCCAGGGAATGATTTGACAATTTCTATTAAATAGCAGATCGGTCCCCTTTGTCCATCACTCCACTTGGGCGGTCCCCCGACAGGCCTGCCCCAGAGAAATGAACCCATACAGCGCAGCTTTGGTGCAGTAGCAACATGCTGGGAACAGCCCAAGCATCCCTCCTGGGGGGATGTGGGGGGACGGTTAGCGCCCATGCTGGGGACGGCAGACCGCGCGGAAAAGGCGATGCACCCTCCAGGCGCGACATGGAGGCATCCCCGAGATACATTGTTACCTGAAAAGACCAAGGAGGACCGTGTGTACAATACGCCAACTTTGGGTTAAAGAGGGGCCAGAAAGTGAGGCCCTAGATGAACATCCGCCGGCACGTGTGCCCGGAGAGTCTCTGGAAGAGCACGTGGGTGTGAAGGCGAGCGGGCGACAGGTTCAGCGCGTGCCCCTCACCGCGGCCCGCTCCGGTTCCGAAGGTCGGTGCTGTAAGTGCATTATACGCGTTAGATCCTAATTCAATACAAAGCATCGTGTGGTAATTAAAATGTTCACTGCCCCGAATTGCAAACAATAGCTGCGTCCTTGGCGGAACGAGGGGCACCGTGGGCAGGTGGCTAGAGAGGTGGCCTTCTCCTCCTGGAACTGCGAGCCTGGGTCAGGCGCCGCGGCTGTGTGCAGGCCGAGTGTCGGGAACGTTGGCGTAGTTTCTGTCCCGAGAGAAAGACATTGTGGCATTGAGACACAGCCAGCGTTTATTGTTGGCTTTCTGTTTATTGTTTCTGATTTTCTTCTTAGAAAACAGAGGGGGAGGGGGAGGGGGAGAGTCTTGGAGTCTGAGAGAGTGAACTATGTTACTAAGTATCCATTACTCAGACCTGTAGGCAGCTGAATTCTGAGGCACGTTTAACAGAAAAAGGGCTATGATTTCATGTAAAATACACCTTTTCTCAGGTGCTTCTCATTGTATATGTTTTGAGCATGAGCGAGCGGATCCAAAAACAAACATAAGTGGTATTGTAATGGGGTCAAAATGCATTAACGGTGGCAGTTGGCCGATATTATTATTTTTTGTTGGTCCCGTAAGAAATTACCAGGTTTGATATATTTAGAACATAAGTCCATCACCAAATCATAGTTACACGAATCCCTTTTAGTTACACTCCGCCCATTTAGAAATAGTCCTCCCTACTTAATTAATAAAAGAGCCACATCATTGATCATCCACCTGGGACACTTTCTACAGCTAATGGACACTCTTCGTAATCCCGCGGGGACCAAGGCCGAGCCAGGCTGCCGAGGACGCTACCCGCCGCGGAGTTCATAATTCAACGCAAACCGCAGGGTGCGCGTAAGGTTGGCTTGGTTGTAAAGAACTATATTTTTCCAATTATAATACAAATGCTTCGGGAGGGCACGAGGCGAGCTCTTTCTGCAGAGGCACGTTGGACAGAACCATCCCCAAGCCCTGCGCGCTGTCGAGGGCGCCCACCCACGCACCGCGCGCTCGGCGGGAACTCCCCGCGCGTCCGCCGTGGCGAGTGGCCGCCTCCATCCATTCCATGGCGCGTGTCCGAAGGCAGTCTTGCTGGAGTCCATTCGAATTTACAGCACCCAGTCCTCTGCCTAATCTAACATTCGCTTGTGCATTTTTATTATTGTTATTGTGCTTTCTAGGAGAATAGCTTTAAATTTTCATTTCTCTCCATTTGAGACATAGCAGCCCCCACCCCACTGTCAGGGCGGCAATGGGTCAGAGCTCCACCCTGAGGCCCACATCGCCCACAGCCAAGACTCCGTCCAGCCTGTGCTATGCATTCTACAGTCACAGGGTCGTTGTTTTTTAATGTGTTTTTTTTTCTCATTGATTTTAGGGGGGAGGGGGGGAGAGAAACATCCACATGAGAAACATTGATCAGCCGCCTCCCGCCCGCCGCCTACTGGCAACCGAGCTGCAACCTGGCACCTGTCCTGACCGGGAATTGAACCTAGGACCCATTGGTGCAGGAGACGACACTCAACCAACTGAGCCACACTGGCCTGGGCAAAGTCGCAGTTATAATTAGTCCACAGATTTTGTCAGTTTGTCTCTTCGTGTTTAGTAGACACACCCCAAGTCCTTTTGTTCTGTTTGCAACCGGGTGCCGATCCTGTCGTCACACTATGACTAGTCACGGGTACACGAGTGCTGGGGGCCCTTGGGCGGGAGTTGTCCGTAGCGTGTTCTGTGTTTGGGGTGAGCATCTGCATCCCATGAAAAGTTGTTCCCAGCACTCAGCAGTTCTCAGGGGGGGCTACCTGAAGGCTTCATTGCCGGGGGCGGGGCTAATTGGAGCCAAAACCTCTTTGGAGCTTTTAGTCGAGGCCCGGCAACATCTCCACAGGAGCTAAGTCGATATCCGAGGGCCGGCTTCACTCTGAGAGCAGTTTGCGTGGTTTGAAAGGTTTTCTAACGTAGGATAGGAGGCAATGTCTGCTGGGGTCTGGAGGAAGCTGCTCCTTTTATTTCCAGTTGAAACTGACAGTGTTCCGGCTGCTGGGAGCTGAGACAGGCCTGCTTGCTTCTCGAGTAGACAGTAATGGGCTTCATCTCCGTGATTTTCCAGAACACTCCGGTTCCCTGCCTCTTAATGACCGCCCGGGTGTCGTCCCATTAAATAGACATCCAATCTCTGCACTCTCCTTAACCACCAAATGCCTCAGAGCCAGCACTCCTCAGAGCCAGCACACCTCGCCAGGTCCCGCTTCAAATGGCATCAAGGGCCGCACAGGGCCTGCTTTTGGAATCTGACCACGTAAAATTCTCAACTAGGTGATTTTCTACCTGGGGTCACCCGTGAGAGCGTCTGTGGTATGTTTTAGGAAATGCAAAAACTATAATATCAGCCAAGTACACTAAGGTCATTATTTCTGCCTTACGAATAACAATATTTTACAAACATAAAACAGCTTCCCACCCATCCAACCTGATCTGACTATGTTTAAAAATCAAGGCTGGTGTCCCTGGGCCCCGTCTGAACAGCCGGATTTGGGCTCCCGGCACGAGGCAGGGAAGGAAAGAGAAGTGGCAGCTCCTGAGCCTGTCCTGTCTTACTACACTGACTTATTATGCAGAGGGCTCACAGCAGCCCCAGAAGTTAGTGTTATTATTTCCATTACAAAGGATGGAATGGAGACTCAGAAACTCGCACACTTTGCCCTGGGCCACTGCAGCTAGTGGAGTCCAGACCCACACCCAGGTTTTGCTCCCTGTGGGTCTGTGTCCCCTGGTTCGGGATATAGCCCAGTCCCTCGGGACCCATAACCTGGGGCGGTTCGCCAACTTCCTGCTCAGTCATCTAGCATGTGGCCTAGAAACTGGACTATTAAGTACTCAAGAGAGAAAAAGGACCATCCAGGAAACATGACAAAGAATTATATTCAGATTCGCCCTAAACTCGGTCCTCGAAGGACATCTGAGTGGGCTTTGGTGACCCCCTAGGGCAGCTAGTGCAGATTGAGGGGGTCTGGCCAGAGGCGCGGGGACTTGAAGACATGTCCAGGGCAGGAAAGAAAGAATCACCCCGGGTCGGGGGGAGCTCACCTACCGCGGGCGGAACTGAACTGAGCTGTAGGGGGTGGTGGGATCGCGCCGGATCCCTGGACAGGCCGCAGGAGGCCCTCGGGTGCTGAGCCTCGCTCGGGAGACAGGGCTGCCCAGAGTCCTCAGACGGAGGCGGGAAGCCCTGGAAGCCAGAGCAAACGCCTCCATTGCCCACGGGATGGGAGATTAGGAAAACGAACTAGGAGTCCGAGACTAGAAGTGGAGGCCCCTTCCCTCGGGAGAGATCCCAGCCCTGGCCTCGGTTCATGGCCAGCAGCGGGCGGAAGGCTGGGGAGGGCCCTGCTTCGGCAGTGACCCCGTCCAGCTCGGTGACAACCCACAGCAGGTACCTGACACTTGGGGAACATTGCGATACCTCAGGTGGAGGGGGTGGAGGCAATCCAGGTGTGGAAAGGAAGTGACTAGAAGCGAGAAGGTTGGAAAACAGGGGGTGCTCAGGTAACGCTGAGTCAAACAGCTTTTCAGGTGCAGGCTGCACCCCCGGAGGGTGGCAGAGATTTGCACAGAGAGGGCCGAGAGCAGGGCTGGGGTGGCTCTGAGGACACTCGTCTCGGGCTGGGTGAGACGGTTCAGTCTGCACCACTGCGGGACAGAGCCACAAGCAAGGTGAGCCAAATGGGATTTTTTTCCCCTCTCGCTCTGACAAGGAGACGGCGGCTTTCCAATTAAGCGTCGCATCTGCTGAATCAGCAGGTCAGCTTCCCTCCCAGCGAAGGTGCAGACGCTGCCCCCGAAGCACCTGGTGCCCGGGAACGTCGGAGGGGTGGGGGTGGGTGCATCGGGCGCTTCCTGAGACTGTGTCTGGACAATGCAAAACCAGCATGTCAACACCTGGCGCTGCTTTCAACGGCTGGGCAAGCATGTCGAGGGGAAAGAAGATCTCCCCCGAGTTGCTTTAAAGGAAAATTATTGACTTCCCTCTTTGCTCCCTGACACATAAGCTTTATTTCCTGCATTCTGTCATAGTTTTCTCTTTTCTGGTACTTTTGGTGAAAATAAACCTTTCATAGGCCTGGGGCGTGACTACCCACTGTGATCAGCCCAGTCAAGAATTTACGATGAGATCACCCTGTGAGGTTACTTTCCCGTCAGATTTATTACTGAGCAACTTTTCATCCACCGTATCAACAGACTAAAACGGAAAAATCAGCCCGGCCGGGCGTGGCTCAGCGGTGGAGCGTCCACCTAGGATCCAGGAGATCACGGTTCGATTCCCCATCAGGGCACATGCCCGGGCTGCGGGCTCGATCGCCAGCAGGGGGCGTGCAGGAGGCAGCCAATCCATGACTCTCATCATTGATGTTTCTCTCTCTCTCTCCCCCTCTCCCTTCCTCTCTCTGAAATCAATAAAAATTTAAATAAATAAACAAAAAGGAAAAATCACATGGCCATGTCAACAGATGTGGAAAAGGTATTTGACAAATTCCAATGCACAGTCATGATAAAAAAAAAAAATTCTCAGTAAGCTAGAAAGAGAGGGGAACTCCCTCAACTCGGTAAAGACCATCTACAAAAACCCTACAGCTAACATCATACTTAATGGTTAGAGACTAGAAGTTTCCAGCTAAGGTTCCATCAAGGCAAGCATGTTCTCTCTCACAGCTTCTTTGCAACACCCGACTAGAAGCACTTGCTAATGCAATAAGGCAAGAAAAGGAAATTAAAGGTACACAGGGTGGGAAGGAAGACATAAAATTGCCTTTGTTTCTAGATGATGTGATCATTTGTGTTAGAAAATCGGAAAGTCAGAGCAAGAAAAAAAACTCCTGGAACTAAGAATCGATCGTAGCAACTTTGCAGGATAGAAAGTTAAGTAATAGTATCATATGCAATACTACGGTATTGTACCGAAAAGGGAAAATACCATACAAACTATTTTGTAACACACTTTTTTCACTTAATGGCACACCTTAGACACCTTCCCATTCCCGTACCTGCAGGCTTTCTTCATCCTTTTTTACGTATGGATAGCATCCCGTTAGAGGACATCAGATCCCCTTACCTGGTTCCGTCCTGAGGGCACCCAGGTTCCTTCAGGGGTCGTCAGTTGGTTGTTTGCTTGCAGTGTGATCTCGTGGGTCCCCTTATTATTAGTGTCCCCTTAAATCTCTCCAAAACACAAACTGGGCTTTTACCAAAATGTCTCCAATATACTCATTTTTTTTGGAAATAAAAATGTTAGGATCGCACTGTTGGCAGTGGTTACCTCTGAGCAGATCAGAGAGGAACAGGAACGTGCTAATATATTTTACTTTACGCTTTTTCTAGTACCAGAGTTTTTACAACTAAATGTAATGCTTTTCTAGTTTTAATGAAAACATATAAACATATAATGCTGCAATAGCTGTCACACAAGCTGGTTTTCTTCTTTAGGGCGATGTCTCAGGGGATGTATCTAGAACAGCAATTTTCAACCAATGGACTGTGAGGATTTTTAAAACATGCAACACCCGACTATCTAGTCAGGGGCACTGAGCTTTTTTCTCTTAGATTGTCAAATTAAAAAATGACAACAGCCAACACAGCAACAGCCGCCTGGTGTGAATGAATCAAAATTATATCTTTTTTTTTTTTGGTCAGATCAGCAAAAAATATATTTTTTGGTGCTGCCGCAGGATTTTAGTGATTAGTTTGCCTGTGCCGTGAGATGAAAAAGCTTGAAAACCGCTGATCTAGAAGTCAGATTACTGGGTTAAATGGTGTGCTCTGAAATCAGTGACGTCAGGGGTGCAGCATTCGCAGGGGGTCCCTACCATAGGGGGAAAAACAACTGTATACAGCCGAGCACTGTCTGATAGTGGAAGGTCCACTCGTGCAGCTGGTGTGGAGGGTTTGGCCTTTAGAATCCAGGAGAAAAGATTCAGTTGGCGGAAGTGCTGGGAGGACCTGCGCAACGCACCCTGGCCCAGCTGGAGTCCTGGGCCAAAACCCCGGGGGAGCACCAGCGACTGACTCTCTCTTTCTCCGAAAGCTCAGAGAGGTGGGCAGGGCGTTGAAGGGCGGGAAAATGGCAAGTCCCGCTCGGGGTTTGTGGAATCAGATTCCTTCTGACCCACCTTCTTCTGTCTCTGGCTTTGTCCTGCTGCTGGCTTCTCTCAAGGTCACCGGTTGACTCCCACAGCAGCCCCGGCTTCAGGGCCTTGCCCACAGCGCTGAGCTTTGAGCCGGCTGGGCCACCCCTGAACCAACCAGTCCCCAGGGCTGGGCGACTGGCACGTGCTGATTGGCTTCGGACAGCTGTTTCCACAGCCAATCACACTGGGAGGGAGAGGAACAGGTGATTGTAATTGGCTGAGGTCAATCAAGACACACCCGCTAGGGCCCCGGAGGAGCCGTCACCACCGGGCCCGTGGCCGAGCAGGGCCACCAGAAACCGGCTCCGTGGGCCACCTTGGAGTTTCCATGGTAGGAAAGGAGGAAAAGAGACCATGTATTGGGCCAGATAGTGTGCTGGGCACCGAGAACGGAGACTTTATTATTTATTTTAATCCTCGAAGATTGAGAGAGGCTCTGCCCCCCTTAAGGAAACTCCACCTCAGAGAGGCTGAGTCAGTTGCCTAAGGCCACACAGCTAATGTGCCTGGAAGGTGACCTTGCCCGGGCTTCATTGCCTCATGGCACAGCCTGCTGACTCCGTCCGTCTGCCTTCAGAGCCATAGAAAGAGTCTGGATTCTGTTCCCTTGAGCGTTTGGGGAGGGGGTGTTTTTGGCTTTTTTGTCGTTGTTACTGTTTAAAAGCCGTGTGGCGAATTTAGAACCTACAGGGTTAAGACTAAAGTCAGAAGGAAAAGCAAAGGTTTGTTCGTTTTTTTCCACGTAAGCATCGTAATGAAGCATTTGGTTCGTGTTATCAGACGCTGGCCTGGAACCAGATGGTGGGAATGACCCACAGCTGATGTGAGGCAGCTCAGCAGAGCTACTGTGCGGTGCCCAGGTGCATGCGCGGGATGGTGCGCGGTCAGCCCTCCGCCCTTGACCCGGGCGAGCCAGCGTGATGTCATGAACTGGGTGTTCGGATGCAGTTAGTTCAAAGCGTTGAGGACAAGCTGTGAAAACCAGGGAGAGGAGGCAAACCTGGGCTACGGGGAAGTCACCCAGCCTCTCCTCTCCCCCACCCTCCCCGCCCGCCTGCAGAGCTGCTGATATCAACTCCCGCGGAACCTGGTGGGGACCATCCAGAGCCCAGGTTTGCACCTTTCCCCTGAGAAAGGCTGTCAGGAGCTGTGGAGCCTCTGGGATGGTGAGTCTTCCAGAAAAACCTGCTCAGGGAGGACTTCGTGTAGGAGGAAAGGCCACTTTCTCTGCAGACTTTGGGCTTTCTGTTTCGTTAGGAGCATTTGGACCAGCAGCCCCTGACGGTCGAGGGAGGTCTCGAGTGTGCGGGTGGGCAGGTGGGTGGAGGGCCCCTTGGGCAAGGGCACAGGCTTCCACAGCCTGATGTGGGCGGACAGCTGGGTAAGGGAGCCACCCTGCGCAGCGCCCAGGGAAACGGGCAGAGAGGAAGGGTTTCTGTCTCCTCGACGCTCTGTGCTCAGGAGTCCTGAAGTCGGACCTGCCGCCAGGAAAGACCGGTCACTTCACGGCTACGCGCGTGTAAATAAACAAAGGCGAGAAAAGACGCGCAGTCCCAGCATCTCACGCAGACTCGAGTTCCTCAAAGCCTGCGTGGAAGCTCTGTTGCAGGGAAGATTAACGGTGCTGAGCTTCACTTGAAATGTTTAAATACATATCCATAGTCAGTTGAATTGTGCCCCCAAATATGTCCCGAGTCCTGCCTCCCCGCCCAAAAACCTGTGAATGTGCCCTTATTTGGAAAAAGGGCCTTTGCAATGGAATTAAGTTGAGGGTCTCAAGGTGAGATTATCCTGCATTTAGGGTGGCCCTTAAGTCCAAGGACAGGTGTCCTTTTAAGAGAAGAGAAAGGCAGAGGAAGATTTAAAACAGAGACACAGAGAAGATGGTCACGCGAAGACCCAGGCAGAGACTGGAGGGACGCAGCCACGTGCCAGGGGACACCTGGAGCCCCAGGCGCCGGGCGAGGCGGGAGAGGCCCTGCCTCAGAGCCCCGCTGGCGCCTGGATTTTGGTCTTCCGATGCCAAAGCTGTAAAATAATACATTTCTGTTGTTCATGGGCCGCCACAGTTTTGGCCACTTGTCACAGCAACCCTGGGGATCTAATAGGACACACAAGCAACAGAAGACTGTTCGCTGACTTCCGTTCCCCACTTACCAGTTGTTCTGAGGGGCTTGGTGTGTTACCTACATGCTGTCAGAAAAGTCCCAGCCCCGAGTAGTGTTTAAACCCCAGGAGAGTTGGAAGAAAACTGCCTCCGAGTCCTTGATAACACCGGGGCTTCTTCGCAGTTGCTTGAGTTGCGGCCTCAGGGAATTTCCGAGCACGGCCCGGAGCCTTCCTCGAGCAGAAAACGCCCTGTTGCAGCAGACAGGACGGGCCCCCGAGTTCCGTTCCCCTTTCCCAGAGGTGGACGCAGCAGTTCACACGTTCAGAGGGGGAGAGACTTTGACTACGTAGCCGATTTGATTTCTGCGTTTTCTAATTTTTCACATTGGCGCTAAGCTCTAGTTACAGCTGAAAAGAAATATATTTACTTGCTTGGAGCCAAAGGCAGAAAGCTGACTCGTGCCCGGCATGAGCCCTTTCGTTGCTGGATGGTAGGAGCGGGGAGGGGGGAGGCAGGAGGTTGGGGGAGTCAGCGCGGCAGGAGCCCCAGGGGTGGGCGAGGGCGTGGGAGAGCGAGCGGTGTCTGCGCCCCTTTAACCATTGGCGCTGCCTCCCGGTGCCTGGCAGCGGACGGGGCTCCGGGGCGGTCAGCACGAGCAAGGGCCTTGCCAAATCCTTCCCCACCCGTCCCCTTGTCTCCTTCTCCCATGACTGCGACAACCCTGGCCAGGGAGGCTCACGGGTTAGAGTAACTTCATGGTCTTCGCTCTATTCCTGTAAAGAAGTAAATATTTATACTTTCAGAACATAATGGGCAATGTTACTGTGATCATCTTGACATAGTCACTGCTAAAGTAGTCTTCTAAAAACATAGTTCTACTGCCTGAGAAGGAGAGAAGCGATGGTGGGGCCGGAGGTGGCCAGAGAGAAGGCAACGGCCCGCGAAGGGCCTTTCGGCTCCCGTGTCCCCGCAATAGCCAGGGTGGGTTCCGGAGGACCAGCGGGGCTGAGTAAGGGATGTGGTCAGGGGGTGCTGAAGCGGCCGTGCCCAGTGGGGCCAGGACAGGCGCTGGGGAGTAGAGAAGCCTCCTAGGACATCAGAGCATGAGCATCGGGAGGCAGATCCACGACATTGTCCACCATCCGCCGCCGGCCACTCTCAGCGACGGAACTTCCCTGCTTGGTGGACGCTGACTGGTCTGCCCCCTTCACGTAAGAAGCAGCAGGCCGGCCAGTGTGGCTCAAGGGTTGAGCATCAGCCCGTGAGCCTGGAGGTCAGGGTTCAGCTCCCGGTCAGGGCACAGGCCGGAGTTGCGGCTCGATCCCCAGCAGGGGGCGAGCAGGAGGCAGCTGGTCGGTGTGGATGCGTCCGCCTTTCTCTCTCTAAAACCAATAAAAACATTAAAAAGAAAAAAAGAAACAGTACCATTCCGTAAGAACCCTCTCCATACTCCACATGGAAAGAGGCGTCCAACCAGCATGTTCCAAAGAAACTAATTAACTGGGGACATTGTTTTTAAAACACAACGCAAATTGTAGCTGAGGGTCTGCGATGCAATCCTTGGGGGGGGTGGTGGCGCACACGGCCTCCGAAGCTATTGCTGGGAAAATGTCTTACGCTAAATGTGGTTCTGCCTTGAATGTACTGTTCCCGGCTCCAGGGTGAGCACCGAAACCGCCAGGGCGCTCCACAGATCATCCGAGCTGGGAACGCGGGGGCAGCGAGAAAGCTCGGTGAATTCACTGGGGGGAAATTACCTAATTTTTCAGAGGTTGTCCACCCAGCACAAGTCCTCTCTCGAATAAAATAAATCTTCTTTCAGGGGCTGCCACCGGAAACCATAAAAAATGTTGGCACTGTCGTAACAGAAACAAGCTTGTTTTGAAGGGTGAAAAATACGATTTGGGAAGAGTAATCTTTATTGCTTAACAGAGATGCTCCTTGCAGACCCCCGAGTGGGATCACTGAGGGGGGTTTTCTCAGCCGTGGGGACTGGCCGTGGCCCGTGTGCAGCCCCTGAGGACTTTCCGTGGCCACCCTGCACAGGCGTGGTCCAGGACAGCGTGGGCTCAGTGGGCAGGTGGCCGTGGCTGAGGGTGAGAGGCGGGCACAGCGGGTCCCGTCCGGGCAGGACTGTGGGATGGGAGCAGGTGTGGGGCTCCAGGGCCATCGTAAATCACTATGAGCTTGTCTCCAGTCACGTAACGCGCATCTTCCCAAATGGCGGGGGTGACTAAGACATATAACAGAAGCTATAAATATGTATAAACATCAGTTTTCTTGAATTTCAGATATTCTAATAGGACCAAAAGGGATCCATTTTCCTCATTATTTAAATGCATTTGCGTGCTTTCGGTGGTGATTAATTCCTTCCCGCCAGCGCTCCGCTTCCTGGAGTGTTTCTTCTCTCCTTCGGAAGGGCCCCGAGGAGGGCCTGGAGCAGGGCGGCTGCAGGGAAGAGGCCCTGCGGACGGCAGCCTCTCCGAGCCACGTTCCACCACGACCCCCAGGCCCCGGGGACCCAGGGACCCCACACCCTACGCCCTGCACCACATTTGTCCTTGGACCACACTCGGTGCCTCCTCACTAACGTTTGAAAGTTTAAGATCATGAGATGAATAATAATTAACCGAGACTGAGCGCGGGGAGTTTCCGGGCTGGAGCAGCTCAGGTGGGGCCCAGAGCGAGGCCGAGGGGGAAGGGCCCTGGGGGGAGGGCGGCCGACACCCACACGGGCGAACCTGGAGGGACAGGGTTGGGTGTCCGGACACCGCCAGGGTGGAGGGGCTGCGAACAAACTGTGTGTCTCACACCAGCTTCTTAGCCAGATTTTTTTTAAAAAATGAGAACGTTTGGAACATTCTGGAAGTCGAGTAGGTAAGAGGAGGAGGAACTGGAGCGTAGACTCCGCTTCTGTCCCGGAGGGATCACAGGCTGCGATTAAGGAAGGCCCGCCACCCCCGCGGCCAAGGCCCAGGCCTGCACGGCGCAGCTGGTTCTGTCCGGAGAGCAGCGTTTCCTAAAATCCGCAGCCTCGCGTCTTCTCCGCTGGGCGCTGGGCGCGAGACAGCCACACACGCTTGTGCTGCGTGAGGCCGGGTCCACCCAGGAAGGCGCCCACGCAGGCTCCGCAGGGCCGTGGAGCCTCCCTCCGGTCCTCAGGGAAGGAGCACGGGTTCCCTGGAGGCGGCCCCTCTGGAGGTGCTTCTGGGCAGCGGCCCCCCGAGTCCTGCTTCCAGCAGGCCCAGGGCCCATCAATATGCAGAAATACGCTTTCACATTTCCCACGTCAGAAAGGGAAGATTGAGGGGAAAGGAATTCTCCGGGAGGTTGTGGGGCGCTGGACGGTGCTTCGGCTCTTACTGGGGACTCAGGTCTGCAGACATGGTGACTCCAGGCCCCCGCCCCGTGGCAGTCCTGGTCCCCTGGGTACCCCGGGGGCGGTGCGCCCTCCCCCACCTGGGCCCACCTCCTGCCTCAGACCCCGGGACCGAGGCCCTCTCGGCCCTCTGGTCAGATGGCTCCCCCTCCTCTCTCTTTCCAGCCCCCTTCCCTTCGTGGCCCAGCCGTGGCAGGACAGGCCCCTGACACACGGCATCACCCACGTTGTGTTAGTGGTTTCTCGAAGAATCCCTCTCTCGTTGCTCTGCGAGGGGAGTCGGAGGGGCTCCTGCTGCCCTCCTTGCTTGGACTTCTTACCCACTGATGACAACGATGACGACGACGAGGGTCCCCGGGCCCCTGGGCTGGACCCCAGTCCGCATTCCCGCCACGCCCGCAGGTCCCGCGTGGAGAAAGCAGAGCCGGCGCGTCAATGTGCGAGAGCGGCCCCCACCCTCCCAGAGCCTGCGGAAAACATGCTGCAAATAACGCTGCTGCAAGAGGCGGACGGCTCAGGTTTCTCTTTTATCCCCGACATGTTATAAATATTTTGTTCTTGTTTTAACAAAGAAGAAAACTGCATCTTACTTGCCAAACATTGTAAAGTTCATGTGGGAAATAAATTCTTAAGACTATCAGACAGATTCTTGAAAAGTAAAGATAACCAAGTGAGAGTAAAAAATGTTATAAAGCAAAACAAAAAAACAAAGACAAAAAATTAAAACAGCACAGTGAGAACAAACAGCCAGTGAACCTAAAAATAACTGATTTTTATTTGCCCTTAGCGGTGCTGAGTGCAGTTATGTTGAACAAAGGGCTTCATAAGTCAGTATTAAAAGGAAAGAGCTCGTGAACTACCCCATTTGCCACCAAGTCGCAGGTTCATCCAGTAAATAACAGAGGCCCAGATAAAATCGTAACACTTTGTTCTCAGCCATCCTTCCCAAAGCCGTGCTCTCACTGGAATACTATGCTTAAGAAAGTGGTGCTAATTTTATCCTAGCTTAACTAAACTGAGATAATTACAGCCCTAGATATTAGTTTAAAAATAAACTATTTAGTTTAAAAAAAAAAAAAAAAAAAGGCTGTTCTCTATGACTGCGATACATTGTTGCCGTCGCTGCAGCCCTGGCCTCCCACCCTCCGAGCACCATCTCCGCTTCACAGAGAATCTCCCTGCAGAGAACGCTGGTCTTGGAAAGAACAGACGCCTTGCAAAAAAAGTGTCGTCACTTGCCGCCTCCACAGGTGATCTCTAAAGTAGGATTTCCCGATTATGCACCTGCCTTCGCTCAATAAGCGCTAGAATCAGGAGAAGCACGAATGCTAACCCTCCCTGAGCCGGGAATAGCAGGGGGCTATTCCAGAGACCCCCGAGCAACGCCTGCTGGCCGAGGTCATTTCCTTCGGCCTCCCAAAGTCTTCCCTGACAGTGCTCGTGTTCCCTCCTGAGCCCTGCAGACTCCAAGGCCTCGAAAGACCAACTTCCATCCCTCCTTTGCTCTCTGGCGACTCAGCTTGAGGCTTTGCAACTAATGTTGCTGCCGACGTGGTTGTTACAGTTCCTGTTTGCGCTGCGCTGTTGTGTGGTTGTTACAGTTCCTGTTTGCGCTGCGCTGTTGTGTGGTTGTTACAGTTACTGTTTGCGCTGCGCTGTTGTGTGGTTGTTACAGTTACTGTTTGTGCTGCGCTGTTGGGCCACTGACATGGGGAAGCCAATCTCGACCTTTCTCATCTCACGACACACAAACGAATCACTAAAAATCTGCAGCACACCAAGAGTATATTTTTTGCCTATTTAACAAAAAAAAATAGGTGTAATTTTGATTCACTCACACCAGACGGCTCTTGTTGTGTTGGCTGCTGTCATTTTTTCATTTGACAGTCTAAGGAAAGGAGGCCAGCGGCCCTGACTAGATAGTCAGATACTGCGAGAGGCACACTGGTTGAAAATCGCTGAGATAGAGGGATTGAGGAATTTTTACAAAAAGAGCTGACACTGCATAGAAATAGCCAGACTACCGGTACTCGTAGACAGAGTTACATAACTTTTGCTAAAATAAGAATTTAAAAAAGCAACCCTGAGAGGCTGTGTCACCGTGGGTCACGCTGCTGGTGCCCGGGTGTGGCTGTACTTCAGCAACTGGTCTAAATTCACATCACACGCAACACCTCTGCCTTCTGAGGGTCAAGGATAACACGCCTAGGTGCGCAGGCACATAGTAGGTGCTTGTGAAAGATCTGTTTCAGGGATGCTAAGGAAAACCTGGGCACGAGCCCTCCCCCTGCCGCGGCAGTTCCTGACGAGTAGCGGAGTCCGCCTGTGAGGCTGTGAGCTGCTCGCTGCTCCCGCCCTGCCGCCGCCGCGGGAGACGCCCTTGGCCTTGGCGCCGGACCCTGCCCCGGGGCAGCTGCCGGGCAGCTCGCAGAGATGCTCCGTCCGTTGGGGACCACTGCGTGGAAGCAAAGAGCGACCCTTGCTCGGCCTCCCAGGGTCGGTCTGGCTGAGTTTAAATATATGTCCAAGAAGGAACAGGGGTGAAGGAAGGTCCCTGAGACCCCAGCTCAGAAAAAAACAGGGTTTTCTAGAGTGGGCGACGCAAGAGGTGGGAACGAACGTGAGAAATAGGATTGGACTGAAGTCATTCCCGCAAGGCTATAAAATCATTTGATTTGACCCAACACGACTATAAAAATTCCTGTTGTAAAAATCAGGGAGAAAAGGGGGGGTTAATTAGGATTTGTTCCCAAACTTAATTTCTTTTAAAATCAGATTTCTGGCAGATAAGCGAATAGTGCATATACCAGGAGGAGACAACCACGAAGAACCTTGTTTAAAAACCTGTTACTGCAGACTCTCAATTCTTAAACCACCCATCCGCTCCCGCTACTCTCAGGAAACGTGGTGCAAGACCTAGAAGTGGGGAAAAAAGTGAAATAAAAATGTTACTGTGTTTTGCCCAGTGTAGCTTCCCAGGGTCCCCCCCACTGTCTCTGAGCCATTGTATAATAATTCTGTAAGTTGTAGAAAATTGATACGACTGCAAATTATTTTTGCCCATAAAAATGCCTAGATGAACAGCCGGACCTTGGTCACTTAAAAGGGGCAGGTGGGAAGGAGAGGCGTGGCTGATGGACCGAGCTTCTGTGGTCAGCGGGACAGTGTCCAGAAGGGAGATTTTAATGCAATTACCCTACAGGAGAAAGACCAGCCATCCCGACCCACCAACTATTATCAGTCACATCAAAGAAGCAATGGGCGTGGAGCCCCTGCCAGCTTTAATGCGAAAGAAAGGAGAGGCACAACTGACGTGGCCAACCGAGGTCTGCTCGTTTCGATTATATACATATGTATACATGTGCATATATATATATTCAGAATATATTTTTATATCTATGTATAAATATTCAGAATAGTGAGCAGTGAAATGTTCCAAACACCTATGAGACTTTGAAAAGTTAGTCATTTGCCCGGCTGCCGTGGCTCAGCGGCTGAGCGTCGACCTGGGATCCAGGCGATTGAGGTCCGATCCCCCGTCGGGGCACGTGCCCGGGTCGCGGGCTCGATCGATCCCCAGCCGGGGGCGTGCAGGAGGCAGCCGGTCAATGACTCATCATCGATGTTTCTGTCTCTCTCCCTCTCCCTTCCTCTCTCTGAAATCAATAAAGGCATATATATTTTTTAAAAATTAGTCATTTGCAAATCTAGTTGAGTATTTATAGGCCCTGATTCAACTCAGCAGGGAAGGGGGGGGGCGTGGGTGTAAAGAGCGTGTCGCCAGCTGGCCACCATTTGGGGACAAGCTGACTCTTGTCTTGCAGGACAGCTTTAGAAAGACTCTCAGAAGGGACCGCAGATGCCACCTACCCACCTGGACGGATGATCCGGCTCCCACTCCGGCTGGTCACCGCTGGCTCACCAGGGCACCGGGGCCCTGCACGTCTGGGTCGGGCCTGCCCGGGTCCTACCTGGCCAATCCTCGGTGACAACAGAGGTGCCCTGAGGCAAGAGACAAGAGACGTGTGGCGTGGCTGTGAGGAAGGGCTCTGTGCGGTCCTGCCCTCCAGCTACACAAAGGACTAGATGTGTCCCCCAGGTGACAGTGGCTTGGATTCCTGTCACTGCCAGGGCCACTCGGGTCAGAGGCCGAGGGGACGCGCAGACGCGGGGAGGAGGATAAACAAGTCCCAACCCCCCTCCCGTGCCCACGGTCCTCATACAGAATCCCGTCTTGGCCTTGCCGCCTCTTTCACGAGAAAAATGCCCCCAAATGAGAAGCCTGCGCGTCTCTGCCTCTCGCTCCGCTTCCCGAATCAGCGTGAAATATAGTCCGACAGCCCCTCCGGGGAGGCACATTTCCAGCACATTCCCTAACCTCGGAGAAATCACATCTTACGTGGGAAAGTTCACTGTCGTAAGTTTAACTGGTCCCCGGAGCCAATAAAATCCTGGTCCTAGGACCTGTAAATACTTTACAGCCCACTTCCTGTTAACAGGCCCTAAATCTCCGCAGAGGGGGCCGTCGGGCGCAGGACCGAGCAGATGCGGCTCGTTTGCTGGCGTGTGGAGGAGGCATATTTCTACTCGGATTAATGGCGGGCCCTCCAGCTCAAGTTCCACCAGAAATAAATCCACAGCCGCCGCCGGGGGAGCCGGGCTCGACTTCTGCGCCGTTCCCTTTCAGCGACACGCTCCTGCTTCTTTTGATGCTTCCTGTGGTCCCTGGTTTAGGCGTCACGCTTACAGGACTCTTCCTTGGTGCAAAAAATGTGGTGACGTGCGCTTTCTGGGACGCGCTCGTCACGGTGTGACGGCCGACGCAGCAGGACGCATGGAAAGTACCTCGTGGACTGACAGAGCTGCACGTGGTCAGTGGTCCAGGTAACACGCCCCCGGAGATAAGCTCACGACCACAGTAGTGATCTTTCCCAGATTTGTGGCTTGTTTGTTTCAGCCACGACCTGCTCTGTCAGCCACCAAGCCTTCCTCCCGCCCATCACCGGGAGTCCCCCGGGGAAACCACGGGGACCACATGCAGACTCTGGCTTCTCTGATGATGTCCAGCTGGAGGTCCAGCGGTGGGCGGACGGAGCTCGGGTTTAGCTGAGGAAGGCAGAGCGTGTTGGCTCCATGCTTAGAGGGTTGGCCTGAGGACTGGGTTTGATTCAGGCCAGGGGCACGTGCCTCTGTTGCAGGCTCGACCTGCGGCCCCGGCCGGTCGGGGGGCATGCGGGAGACGCCGAGTCGATGTGTCTCTCTCACATCAATGTTTCTCTCTCTCTCACATCGATGTTTCTCTCTCTCTCTCGCTCCCTCCCTTCCACTCTCTCTGAAAAGCAATGGAAAAAACATCCTCAGGCGGGGATTAAAACATGCACACAAACAAACAAGCTGAGGATCTGTGTCCTTCCCCCAAGTAAAACTCTGCCCCTTTTTATTTCCTTGTGCCAGGGTCCTTTGTGGCAGGAGGGACATGAGGGGCGGGGTGGCCGGCAGGCGGTCTTTCTAACGGGCTCTCAGGGGCTCTCCTGGGGTTGGCCCCAGGGTCCCTGACTCGTGAGCAAGGTTTGGCTGAGAGATATCCCTGGAGCCGTCAGCCCCCTTGCCCCAGCCGTGGCCGTACAGAAAGCGGGCTCCTTATCGCAGAGCTCAACTCGGCCGGTTGTAAAGGGCCTCAGGTGCGGGAGTCCCGAGTCGCGCAGGCAGGTGCTCCACCGGGCCAGGGCCCCTGGGAGGGGCAGCCTCCAGCCGGCGCTCCGGTTCTTAGACGCCCTTCACCTATCGCCGTGACTCGGACCCGAGCAGCCCCGCTCTGGGTCCCTCGTCTCTTCTTACTCTCGCCCGTTTTCCTGTGTATTTCTGTAAAATGAAGCAGGTTAGGTATCAGCTGCCGTTTTGTTTCTTTGTGCCCCCAGGGGTTTAGATTTTTATCAAGAAGCTTATCACAGTATTTTCTTAAGTCGCTGCCTTTCGGAGAATAATTCTGCTTCTGGTCATTAAGAGAATAAAATTATGACAGACAGACGGACATTCCTTCAGAATACTACATTTTCAGGTGCCCAGGATTATTTTACTCTGCTAGTCAGAAGCTTCAGTTTCTATGGCAACGTGGCACCTCCAGCCACGCCTGCCTTTCCGGAGGTTCCTTATAATTGGGCTGTGACGGCTGATGTCGAATCCTGGATGCGCAGCGTCATTCCCACAAATGCCCGTGGCTCAGGCTGCCCAGCGGGCACATTTGCAGGGTTTTAAATAGTCAGACAACGGGAATGCAGCGCCCGCGCTCGGTGCCCGCTCCTACCCATCCACGGAGAACAGGATGGGGGCAGGCGGCCCTCCAAGTCCAAGCCCATCTCAGGGGCAGATTCCTGGGGTACCAGGGGACCCACATTTAAAACTTGCTCCTCCACATAGTCCCGATCGCAAGCCTGTTACGAGAACAGCAAGATCCCAGGCTGTGCAGCTTTACGCTCGGCCTATTTTTGGACACAGAGTGAGTGTGAAGAATCGCGGGCATTTTGTAATTTGTGCCCAGTTCGCTTTCTGGTCCTCCAGGAAAGGCGCTCACCTGCGTGACCTTTGTCACAGGGAATTAAAGAGACAAGGAGAAGCCGCCGTGCAGGTCTCGGGCGTCGGCCGCCGCCTCCCCAGTTCCGAGCTTGGCCCCCAGGACTGTGTTGGGCACGGCGGGGTGGGCCCGAGAGTCTCGTGCCAGATCTGGAAGGGCCACTGGGAGGCCATTCTGGCACCAAAGAATGTGCTCGACATGATTTGCCATCCTCTGCAGAAACACCCAGAAAGCCCGGGGAAGCGTGAGCCACGGAAGGGCCGCTCCGGACAAACCAGCCCTTCCATGCGCGATGCGGCCCAGAACGGCCCACTTGCCAGCCTGCGCGCGTAGGAAACCCAGGTCCACAGCGGAGCGGAGAGCCGGCCACCGCGCAACGCATTTCACGGAGACGCCGCGTGACACCGGGTGGCTCACCGCGTTCAGAGAGAAACCCGCGGGAAAGGGAACGGAGCTGCTGGGGGCGAGCCAGGGCAAGGGGGCAGCCGGGTGGTGCCCAGCCTCCCGCTGGGCCTTGAGGCCCGGGGTGCATCCGGGTCCCTCAGCAGCACCGTCAAAGCGGCCGGAGCTGAAACCACCGCGGCGGCGGCGGGACGTCTCCATCGGCCCGGCGCTGTCCTGCGGGCAGCTGCCCCCTCACCAGGCGAGGCCCTCGGGGCCCCGGCCCCAGCCCTAAAATCCCAAACGGCAGCTGAGGATGACGACTGCGTGGAGGCCGCCTGGCAGTTCCAGAACGGTTGCTAGGTAGTCTGTGTAAAGGCGGCGATGGTATTTTTCAAAACGTTTTTATTGATTTTAGAGAGAAAGGGAGAGGGAGAAACACTGATGAAAGAGAAACGTCAGCATCCACCGGCTGCCTCCCGCACGCACCCCGACTGGGGATCCAGCCCGCACCCCGGGCATGGGCCCTGACCCGGAGTCCAACCAGCCACCCCTTGGTGCGTGGACAACACTCAACCCCTGAGCCACACAGGCCGGGCGGCGGTGATGGGGTGTAACCTTGGCCGAGCGCTGTCCGCGTGTCCAGCAGCACGCACGCTCCGGGCCTGTCCCAGGCAGAATGGCGTCCTCTCAAAACTCACGTGTGGAAGTCCTGACCCCCCGACCCCAGAATTCGAGGACGAACCCCACGAGGCCCGTGAGCGTGTGATCGTACAACCGCTCCGTGCGGACACTGTTCTCGGCACGTCGGGGGGCCCCCGTTAGTCAAAGACACAGTCCCTAGGGTTCAAAAGGTGGAAAACAAGCCCGATGAAACTTGAATAATTGAAATTCTAAGTAGCAGCGAAAGATGACAGCTGCGTGGAGACCAGATGGCGGTTCCGGAGCAGTTGCTGGTGAGTATTAAATGTAACGTTGCCGTTCGTAGAACATTGAATTGGAGACAATCCCCCCCAGGCCTTGAAAAGACACTTTTCAGCAGGAGGAGGAGTTTAAGGGCCAATTGATACAGTGTCAGCGTCACTAAATCCTGGTGACCTGCTCATTATTACTGATAAATGGTTACGTTTCTGTTTACTTGGACGCCCCATTGGTTTCTGTTTGTTTTGCATCAACACCTAACTAAGGGAATGCGGATTATCCGATGGGTGTGTTTCTGGAATAACTGTGAAACTGCAGGCTTGCTTCCGCCACTGTCCGGGGCGCGTTTCCCGCGATGGGCGAGGCCCGGCCCGGCCCCCTGGGCACGTGCGCTTGGCGTCCTGCGGGCCTCAGAGAACCGCCGGCGGGGCCACTGACCCGAGGCTCAGAGACACGCTCGATGCTAAAAATAAAGGCCATTCGGTTTGGTGTCCACTTCGGGTTATCTCCTCATTACCTCCCCCATTAGCACAAATAATTTAGTGCCATGAAGTACATGAGACTGTTACGCAAGCACGGCTCTCGCAACGATCCCTTTCCCTCGCTCGGCTGTGAGGTTCTCCCTTCCGATCGGACCCCAAGTGCCTTTCCCAGAACTGCCTCCTTCACCTCCCAGAGCAAGAAACGAGCCGGGAGCATTTTTGGAAAACAAGTGACATAATGCAGACGGTCTCGGGCTTGGCTTGCCCGAGTTACGTTTGACGAGATGACGCTCACGGGCTCGACGGGGTCCCAGGGCTTTGCTGGGGCGTAGGGGCAAGCCCCCCTTGGCTGGCTGTCACACCGGCCCCTCCCCAGCAAAGCCACAAGGATGCCGTCTGATTTGTCTTAAAATCAGCTGAAGTAGAGAAGAGACTAAACCACCCATCATTTAAAATGACACATTCCAAGGGAGGGGGGGAAGTGGCCCTTGTTTTGCCTGCAGCTACCTAACTACCTACACCAAGCTGAAGCCCAAGGTCTCCCCAGAGAGTGGGTGTGGACCACCTGAAGAAAACCCATTCTCGCCCAGCTGGCGTGGCTCAGTGGTTGAGCGGTGACCTATGGACCAGAAGGTCACGGTTTGATTCCGGGTCGGGGCACATGCCCGGGTTTGGGGCTCGATCCCCAGTCGGGGGCTTGCAGGAGGCAGCTGGTCAATGACTCTCATCATCGATGTCTCTCTCTCTCTCTCTTTGAAATAAATAAAATTTAAAAAAGAAAGAAAGAAAACCCATCCTCTTACCCAGTGAAGCTCCGAAGGGACCCAGCTATGGGGGGCCACATTTTCCAAGTCAAAACAAGGCACACATCTGCCACATGTGGCCAGAAAGCCGACGGGACGTTTAGACTCAAGGCGGCCCTGTAGGGTCTGAGAGATGACGGGATGCAGTCAGACAAGGGGGGGCCGTGCCGCTCAGCCCCGGGGAGGACCAAGGGGGGCAGCAGGGATGGGAGGCTTTCTGGAAAGGCAGAGAGGCCCCTGGGGACCACCCTGTCCCCGGGAGCATGAGGTGTGCGCGTTGCGGGTGTCCCGGTGCCGAGCGAGGTGGCGCTGGGTGGTGTCCTCCAGCTTGCAGTGCTGTGGACCCAAACGGCTCCTGACTCTCGGTCCCCTCTGCTCCCCGGGACTGAGAGACGAGCTCCTCCTGCAGACACTTCACATGCCTCTCTTTTGGGGTAAGTATTTCTAAACACGACAGAGCCAAATCTATTCATAAAATAGCGGCAAAGCCAGTAACCAAACAAACCTTCGCCGTGGCTGCTAAAACCACTCCAGCCCTGGGAAGTCATAGCTGCTCTCACTTTCTCCAGGCAATTTTGTAAACAGAACATGGCAAAAGGATCCCTCAAAAATAAATATTTAGAAGGCGCGTTTGCCGATAAAAATAGTTGATTAATAAATATTTAGGGAAGCCAAAGTGCTTCTGTAAATGGTACCAAGATGGGCCACTCTTCCACCAAGAGCAGCAGCATCTTCACTTAGTAATAGATGGGGAATCTATTTTAATTCTTTATTTGGGGACCCTGAACGTACTCGGCAAAGCTGAAGAAATTCAAGGATCTTGGTAACTGAAACGCACACACACGTTCAACCTTTGGGGAGCAAACAAAGGACGCAGGTGATTTAAAGGTGCTTGAAGGGTTTGGAGGAGATGAAGGCATTCCTGAAGGATTTCTGTGAGGAGACGGCCACGGGGAACACATGCACGCATGCACACGCATGCACACGCAGACACACACATGCCCTTACGCTCTGTCATTTTGTGCTTTTTCAAAAGCGCATTTAAATGAGCAACTTGTTTGTCAGTGGCCTCGCCTGCTGGGCGAGCGTTTGTGTGCGATTTCATTCACCCGAGGGTGGCTGAGTCTCAGGCTCCGGGACCGGGCACAGTGCTCCGCCGTGTCCCCCTCATTCCCACGGCCACGGCCTGGTCCCGGCCCTCAGCACCTCTGGTCCCCAGCACAGGCCCAGCCCTCCCGTCCTCAGTGACAAGGGAGACGGAAGCAAGCCCGGGATTACAGTCCACGCCGAGCGCCCCGGAGGAAAGCGACTGGGCCTTTCTGAGACAGAGGGACTCAGGCTCCCAGCCGCCCTGTTTGACTGGAACTGTCCCACCCTAGTACCAAAAGGCCCCAGACACCGCCCCTCCCGGGCCACGGGCCGGTCCTCGGAAGGGGGGCAGCGGGCACCTGCGGGGGCGCGGAGAGAACAGGCGGACGGGCAGGTGGTGTAGCCTGGGACTGTTGGTGTGTCCGTGACAATCGATGACGACTGACGCTGCGGGCGGGGACGCGAGCCCCGGGGAGAGCCCGGCCTCCACGCTCCTGGGGACACCCTTGCCCTGGACCCGGACAGCAACACGACACGCCCCCCGGCTTCCTTTCAGCCCTCGTTTGATGCCTGGCGCGCGTTTGCCCCTCATTACGCCTCCTTGTCACCGCGACTCAGGCCTGGCTCTCGTAAGCAGCGTATCGTTAGGCTTTGTCGTCTGAATTCAGTTCTTTTCCTTTTCCTTAGAGAACTGGCCCATTTATACCCGTCGCAGTCATTCGTGTCCGGCGTTGCTGGTGGCATCTCCGTTGGTTTTTCGTTTGCTTTCTCCTTTGTTGAGCCGGGGCCCCCCCTTCTGCTTTTGCTGTGTAGAACTCTAGCGATTCGTAGGGCAAAACGCCTTTCGATGCTGTTACTACGCCAAAGGGCGTCTGTAAACTCGTGGGGAACTGGCCCGACCGTGAGGGAGGCAGGCCCCGGAGTCCCCGGCGGCGGGGTCCGGGCGCAGGCTGGCGGCGCCTTTCCGCCTGGTCCCCCGGCCCGCCCACAGACCACGTGAACGGCATCCGCACCTTTAAACACCATCGTCTTTATTTCCCCATAAACCTTTCTTTCAATAATAAAAAATACTTTTTAAAACAGCGTCTTAAAAATTTTACAGCGTTACCTCAGTGTGTTTTCTCTGCTCCCTGGCTGACTGTCTGGCCGCACCCCCTCAGCCCGAGCTCTGCCCCGGGGCCCTCGCCTCGCCACCTCCCCGTGGGCATCGCCCCAGCTCCCGGCCTTCGCCGCGCCGCCTCCCCGTGGGCATCGCCCCGGCTCCCGGCCTTCGCCGCGCCGCCTCCCCGTGGGCATCGCCCGGCTCCCGGCCTTCGCCTCGCCGCCTCCCCGTGGGCATCGCCCGGCTCTGCGCCGGCAGGAGAGCTGTTCTCCGCGGCTCGGCGGCCTGGGCGGCCCGGGTGCCGCCTCCCTCCCTCTCCGTCTCAGGGAGCTCAGCCGCCGTGGCAACGCCGCGGGCGGGCGCCCGAGTCAGCCGCTGAAATCGAGGGCCCGTCGGGGTCGCCCCTTCTCACCGGCTCCCTTCACGCAGCCTCGACTGTGCCCTGGCTGCCTCCTGGATATCTGCCCTCCCTGCCGTGTCGCCCCCTCCGTCCCACTGTCACAGCCCTGGTCCCCGCCCTCAGCACTTCTTGTCCCAGCTTCTGGGACGGCCAGTTACCCGCAGTCCCGTCCCCTCCGGGCCGCCTCCCTTTTCCCGACAGAGGGGGCTTCCGAAGAGCAGGCTTCACTACGCGCCCGCTCCCCTGGGAATCAGGGCCTTCCGTCCAGGTCGCCCGGAAAAGGGGTCTGTCCGTCCATCACTGGATTCTCAGGCGCACTCCTCCCGTCACACA
The DNA here is from genome assembly GCF_054644295.1 of Miniopterus natalensis. Taxonomy (NCBI): domain Eukaryota; kingdom Metazoa; phylum Chordata; class Mammalia; order Chiroptera; family Miniopteridae; genus Miniopterus; species Miniopterus natalensis. Next base: position 2,944,226 of record NC_142088.1, on the reverse strand, counting down.
GACACACACTCGTGTACGTGCACACACGCATGTGCACACACATCACACGAACACTCACCCACAGGCACACACACTCACGCACACGCACACACACTCTTCCCCCCACCGAGTCGCCAGTTAGCCTTTCGATACCCCTTGCTGTTCGGTGTCCCCGACCCTTTCCACCTGCTTGTCCCTCTGCCTGTCACGCCCCGAACCTCTGCAGCAAACGTACCCGTCGTCCTTCCAGATCCAACCCCCGTGGTCAGGCGCGCCCTGCCCACCCACGCGGCGAGGGACCGTTGAAAAGGAGGCCTGGTCACCGCCACCGGGACGTCCTGCCGATGCGGCGAACAGGCTGGCAACGGCAGGACTGTGTGTGTGCGTAAACATATTAAATATAACGGCAGAAATACAAACTTAGCAGAAAATTTGGAAAATAAAATGGAGGTGACGTCTCAAAAAGAAACAAACAAAAAACAGAGCAAAAGGACGGAGAAAGAGAAACGCGTGAGGAAAAGTTGGAGGGAAAAAGGCATCAATCCGGGAGCCCCCTATGCAAATAACAGGCGTTTCAGGCAGAGAAAGTGGAAGGGCCACGTATTTCTCAATTTATTTAAAAAACAAAGTCAGGAAAATCTCCCACCATCTAAAGATAGGTGCTCCGAGCTTGCAAGAGCTGTTAAATCATCCGTCACAAATTATAATAAACGCAGGTAGAACCGTATCAGGGGACATCGCGGGGAACTCCACAGCCCTGGGGACAAAGAGGAGCTTTATGTGCATCGAGAGACAGTAAAACATCCGTAAGATGAGCCATGCAGGGCGGAGGGAGCGCACGGGTCCTCGAGATGAAGAGATGCAGTGCCTGCTGGCGGATAATACATTTATTCATAGCTGACTCTGTGTTCCCCTCCCTCTGGCTGCCGGGGAGCTCAGACTCCCAGCCTGTGGCACTCTGATCCAGCCAGTTTGGCCGGAATTAAAAAAAAAACACCAAAAACTCCTCCCATCCTTAATTCATATTATGTGGCTCTTAAACATTTATATTCCCTTTAACTGCTTTATGGCTCTTAACTGTCTAAATCCTTTAAGGACCACGTGGGCATGAAAAACGAGCCTGAAGGAAGAGATCCCTTCTTTCTGACACACCTTTCCTTCCAGGTGTGCCCCGCCTCTGGCGGGAGCTCACAGCAGCCCAGGTGACTCTGCTGATGGCAACAGCCCCTTCCTCCCTCGGAAGCAACCGGTGAAGGCCTTTTGCAGCGGCTGTCCAGTGTGTGGAAAGGAGAAAGAACCTGACTAATCTGGACTTTTTTACGTGGTTATTTAACGTATGTGTCTTCTACCAGATTTTAAATTCTGCGGAACGTGCCCGCTGCTATATTTCTTGTGGCTACAACACTACTTGTTAATTTCCTGGGGCTGCCAAAACAAATAGCGCCGACTCGGGGGCTTAACCCACAGGCGTTTATTTTTTTCATTGTTCCAGAGGTTGGAAGTCCTAGATCAAGATGCCAGAAAATTTGGTTTCTGGTGAGAGCTCTCTTTCTGGCTCCCAGGCAGCTTCTTCTCACTGTGTCCCCACATGGCCCTTCCTCTGTTGGCGCTGAGAGAGCTCTCTGGTTCCCTTAAGGACGCCAATCCCATTGGATCAGGGCCCCATCCTTATAATCTCGTTTAACCCTAATCGCCCCTCTGCAGGCCCCGTCTCCAAATGCAGTCACACTGGAGGTTAGGGCTTCAACGCGGGCACTGCAAAGGGGGCTCAATGCAGGCCCCAGCTCTTGCATGCTTGTTAAGTGAATTGATGTATCTGGAATCTTGGGGCTTGAGGGGACTTCAGAGATGATCTAGTCCATCTGCACCGCACCCTAGAAGCACCCCCCGCCCTTGTCTGATGCCAGTTTCTGGTTCGTCCTCACGGCAGCCGTGGCATGGAGACTGTGCAGCCGGATGCTGGTTTCTGGGCCGCTTCCTCGCCCTCTGTAACCTGATCTGCTACACTGGCACAAGGACCCCGTGACCCTGACGAGGTCCCTGTCACCGCCTCTCTCAGGTGAGGACTGGCAGCCCAGGTGATTGGCACTCTACATACTTGCTTAAAATATGCTCTTGGAATTCTAAGTGTTTATTATTTGTTTCCACTGGGAGCTCTTCCCAGTCTTTATTCTGCTCTGCACATTCCAGGGGGACCGCCCAGCCTGGCTTGGGGGTGCTGACCTCTCCCCCTCACGTCCAGGTCCTGGGGAGCTGCAGAAGGAGTCAGTCAAAGGCAGATTGTCTCTGTCATCTTAGGATCCCACACATACTCTTCAGGGTGGCACCTTCCCCGAGAAACACCGAGTCAAAATTAACTAACAGTTCTTGGGCGTTTCTAGGGTCCCAGATGTTGGGCTATGTGCTTTACCTCAATTATTTTCCTTTCTACAAAAGTTATTCTCAGTGATTAAATAGGTTTGCTCAAGGTGGCACATAGCCTGGAAGTGGCACAGGACATACTCGAACCCTGGTCTCTTAAACTCTTCCACCAGCTACTGCTTCCTGACAAGGGAGGCCTGTGGGCCTCAGGTGTGCACATGCTGCCTGCGGGACCCTGAGCAGGGGGCTCGGTGTCACAGCCTTCCGCGGTGGGAGGGCTACAGGGTTCCCAGAATGACAAACTAGACCCCCAGTATCTTCTGCCTAAAACAGAGACTCTCACAGCCAGCATCTTCTTGGATTCCTGGCAAAGCAGCGGTCTCTGAGCTGCGGGGCAGGGGCAGGGGGTGGAGCGTCTGAAGGCCTGTGCTTCTCCCCCACAGCCGCTGGGCTCTGGGGAGGTGACCGGGAGGGACGCCTGTGAATCTCTCAGCCTCGCCTCTCACGGCTCCCACCTCCCTCTCCTCACTCCAGCCACCCGGCTGTCCTCCCAGATCCGTAGGTGGAAGCGCTCTCTAGCCCCAAGGTCTTCACCCACTCTGTTCCCTCGGCCTGACTCAGACCCGTTCCCAGCGAGTCTGATGTCACCTCCCCTGAGGGCCCTCTCAAGGTCTCACCTCAAGCAGGTGTCTCCTGTGACCTCCTTTCGGGCCACCTGTGGCTTCCTTTAGAGCACTTGCCACCTGGCAGCTTCGCCCTCTCTCTCTACTTCCACCCCCGGAACCTCAGCCCCCCGAGAGCAGAGCTGATTCTGTCCCGGCCTCAGTCCCAGGGCCGCCAGGGTCTGGCACACAGCCAACATCCAGTGTTTCTCGGGTGCACGGATGATGTCACCCTTCAGGCTTGTGAATCATGCGAGAGGCACCTCCTCTCTCAACTGAAACCGGTGGAGAGTATTCACCCCAACTAGGGTTTCACAAGGGCCGCGCTTCACATTCCAAGTCGCGGACGACACGCCTGAGCCTCCGCGAGGCCCTGCGGATGATCCGGTTTCTGCTGTCGCAGGTTCCACTGGAGCAGCGGCTCGGGCCCTCTGCTCTCCGCTCCCCCTTAGCTGTGTCGTATCTTTTCCTTCCGTTTCCCCCTCGACGTGGCATGCGGCTGGTACCGATTCCACCTCATCAAGGGACGTCGCTCTTTGCGTTGTCTTGCTGGGGACGCCGAGAGGTCCCTTTGCGGGGGCCCGGTGAGACTCCTGAGCAGCCCCTTTCCGATGGGAAGGGCACCTTACGGGGGCCCACAGCGCTGGGCCGCACATATCGGCAGCCCCGGCAGAGTTCGGGACAGTGTCCGCCCGTGGAGAGCCAGTCTTGCCTGAGCCGCTATTTCTGGGAGTGTTGTGCCTATTTTGAGAAGCCTCTGGAATGAATCATTAGTGGTGGTGGGTAGTGTGGATCACACTTCAACTATTGCTGATTTTTATAACAGAGGTGACAAGTTGACAGTCCAAACCCATCCCACCCCCTCCCTCTAACTTCCCCGTGGATCTTGCCCCCTCCGCACAGGAGACTCCCTAAAATGCCACCCCCCCCCCCCCAGGGCGAGGCTGGGCAAGCGAAGCCCGGGGAGTGTGAGGTTCACGCTCTTGGCCCGTCTCGCCCACCCATTCCCCTCAGGGCCGTGTGGGCAGCCTCCGGATAACGACAGTGGCCTGAACAAGACATTTCTGTGTACGGCTGATACAAAACTAGCACCGTTCTCTTGGGTTTTGTGGGAACCAAAGGACACCTTGTAAGTGTGTGTGTGTATAAATAATCAGGACGGCAGCTTATATTTATACATGATGTGTACTGCGTGCCCAGCACTGCACTGAGCGATCTGCAAGCACCATCTCATTTCATCCTTGCAAATATTGCTCCCATTTTAAGACGAGAAAACGCCCAGCCGCTCGGTGGTGGCGCTGGCCTTGGACCCAGGCAGTCTGATTTCAGACCCCACCACGCCCAGCCTGTCTTTCTCTCATTTTTTGTGGGTGTGTACGCACATATGTGTGCATGGACACACGCTCCTATCACATGCCACACTCATATCACACACACTGACACCAGAATGAGGTCTCAGTAGGTGCCTCGCGCACTGTTAGCTGTGGGATCCTGCGAGAGGGCACGAACTTGGGGTCGACGCCGACTGGTCCTCCCGCCGCTCTCACCGCCTGAACCCTCTGAAGCAAACATGTGCTGTACTTGTACCTAAAAAAAACCAAGTTCCTGGTTTTGCTGGTGCTCCCACTAGACACGCTTACCGAGTAATTGAATGTTGTGAATGTTACGAGTAGCTCCTGTTCTCGCTTTGCTTTTGTCTTTGGAAGGGTAGGTAATAAAAACCGGTGGAAGGAGAAGGCACGAATTCAACAGGGAGCGACACCTCGAGGCCTCCTGGCCTCACAGGACACAGAAGACCAAACGGTCGGTCCGTGAACAACACCCGCTTGAACACGCCGAGCGGTCTCCGGGCTCTAACCAGCCTCAAGCGCAACCGAGCTCTTGTAAGAGCGGAGGACGGAAGTCTGTGCCTTTCTCTGCTCCCTTTAAACATTCTGAGCTCCACAAATTCCTCTCCCAGGAGGTGGGCTGGTTTGAGGACGCTTGTGGCACCATGAGGCCTAGAGTTGCTCATACAACTGTGGGCACCGCAAGGCGTGCTCCCTGCCCCCAACCCGTCACACCTGGCAGGAGCTTCGTGCGCCCACCCTGGGCCTGCATTTCCCCCGCCCTGTGTTCTTGGCCATCTTAGTGTCTCTCCCTCCCTCGTTCAGTGGACTCAGCTTTTCCCGGACTGGGCTCTGTCTTTCCTGGGCTATTTTTGTGCGTTGCCCTTGCTCTCTGCAGCGGTGTGTCTGCAGAGCTCCGCATGCTCTGGGCCATCCGTGCTGCCTCTGGGAATTGTCTGTTCATACCTTTGTCCGTTTTCTGCCGCGTATCTTCTGCAATGCTTTATCGGCATTTTTTCCCCCCACAGGGAGGACGCTGGTCAATTGGAACAGAAGCAAATCTAGTAGCCAAAACTTACTGAGCGTCAGTCTGCGCCAGGCCCTCTGCTAAGCACCTCACAGGCTGCGTTAATTTTTCAACCTTTCGTAGGAAACTGAGTCACAGAGAGGCAAAGTTACTTGCCCGACATTCCAGACCTGCAGGCTGGCTTCAAACTCAGGGTTCCTCGTGCGTCCCTGACCGAGGACCCCCGGGCCTCCACACGCTCCCTAGACACCCTCCCCCTCTCTGAGGCTTCTCTACCTGCCCCTCCAGGGGCAGATCCTTTTCAGATCTGCAGCGTACATTTTAGAGCTGTCGGAATAATGTAATCAGAGCCATTTTAAAACGGAGCCGGGTGCCTCCAATCTTTGCAATGTTGAAATAGGACGAAATAACCTTTGGCTGGGGCCCAAAGCAACACTGGATTCCCAAGTGTTTGCAAAGATAAGAAGAGAGCAGTTATTATGACTATTGGGCTGATGACAAGCGGACTGAAAATTAAAAAAAAATCTGTTTAGAGTTAACATCACCATGTTACCTGCACCAGTAGAAATGCCTGCCTTCTACTGATGTAACTTCCCTTTTTCGTAAATCCCCGTTGCCTCTGTCTCCGAGTCAGGACACTATCTGGGACAGAACACGTCTGCCCGAGTCAGCTTGGCCCCACACAGCTATTCTTACTGATCTCAAATAAATGCTTGCTGCCTCTTATTTTAAAAGGCCCTTTTATTTTCAGGTCA